>NW_009734544.1:0-32917 GCF_000703405.1 Apaloderma vittatum | reverse complement strand
ATGTAACTAATTTCCCCAAAATCAAGTCTGTGTTGCCCAGGACGGTAGATGCAGGTGATCAGTCCATCCTTATCTCAAAGCATGGGCCCTTCGATATATATTTTCTCCCCCTGTCTGGTTTTTTTGGGGGCTTTGTGGGCACCTGTGCACCGGCCAGGGTCAAACCACTACAGTGCCCTTTTATGATGAGGCTGCAGTATTGATGCATTAAGAAAGAGCAACTGATGTCACCTACCCAGACTTGTGCAAAGAATTCAACACTGTCCTGCACAACATCCCTATCTCCAAATTTGAGAGACAAGGATTTGATGGATGGACCACTTGGTGGATTAGGAATCGGTCGGACAGTTGTGTTCAGGGAGTAATGATCAATAGCTTGATGACTGAGTGGTGTTCTCAGGAGTCAATACTGCAACCTTTTGTCAGTGAGATGGACAATGGGATCAAGTGCACTATCAGTAAGCTTGCTGATGGCACCAAGTTGCGGGGTGCGGTTGACACGCTGGAGGGAAGGGATGTCATCCAGAGGAACCTGGACAGTACTGAGAGGGGTGCCTGTGCAAACCTCATAAAGCTCAACAGGGACAAGTGAAAAGGCTTGAGCTGCATCAAAAGAAGTGTGGCCAGCAGGTCAAGGGAGGGGATTCTGCCTCTCTCCTCCACTCTCGTGAAACCCCACCTGGAGTACTGTGTTCAGCTTTGGGGTGCCCAACACAAGAAGGACATGGACCTGTTGGAGTGAGTCCAGAGGAGGGCCTCGAAGAGGATCAGAGGGCTGGAGCACTCTATGTGGACAGGCTGACTTGGCGTTGTTCAGCCTGGAGAAGAGAAGGCTCTGGGGAGACCTTACAGCTGCTTTCCAGTACTTTTAGCTCCTTTCTCATTTACAAGGGAGAAATTTTTTAATATAATTCAGTGAGAAAGGGTGTATATACCAGCCAGAGCCCCTGATATATTTATTTTGATTTACAGTCAACAGGTGAAGCAAATAGGCTGAACATTGTTAAGAGATTGCAGTCAGTTTGATAACATCCCCATGTCACATACTCTGGCATTATACCCAACAGGAATTGGGTATACTTAGGCTCCCCAGCTAAAATAAAATAAACCAAGAATACAGATATATCCGCTGTATCTTAAAACATCCTTTTCAAGTTGCTTTTTCTTCAGTTATACTACTGTGCAATACTTCCATGTATTATACAACAGCAAGTATCCAAATCAAAGAAATATTTACTTACTTCAGGAAGGTTTATATGACCAATTATGCCACTATGAATAGAAATAATGCATTCAATGGGTTCTTTGTCTTTTGCTATCAATGCAGAACAGCATAAAATAAAATTAAAAAACCCCAACATACTATTTCATAGGCGTCATTAGGGCTACCTTCAGAAACAACAGCAAAACAACAAGGGGAAAGTATTTTATTTAGGGTTACACTGCTTGCAAGTTAATGGAAAAATGCCTGTAAAGAATTACAATGCTATACACCACAGAAAACTAACAGGTCAAGATATACACTAGATTTTTTAGCATTTCTTCCCAGGCTGAGAAGAACATTTTTGCTTTTGCACTATCTACGTAATTTATTTAATCTAAAATATCATGCTACATATCTCTTATGTTTGTATTCAAAGCCAATTCAAAAGCACATACCATATAGAACATAATCTGCAAGCTACTTCAATGAGAGCAAACAAATTTCTCATTTTTTGCACTACAAAATATGTATTTCACCCAAATGCACCTGCCTCGAAGTTTACACCTAATAAAAGCCAGATGTACTTCTAAAACACCGCTTGATCCCTGTTCTTAATGCCTGTTTTCCCACTGCACCACATTAACCAAGAAAGTGGTACAGCATAATTTTACACATTATTAAAAATGTTTAAACCAAAAATTACATTTTTATAATACTAGCAATTCCCACAAAACTAAACAGAATAAATACAGAAGCATTAAGAGGCCTGCACTGTGAATGAAAGATCCATCTTAGCTTGTTACCTAATACAATAAGCACCTGAGTGATAAGTGAATCAAATTACCACATTTCTTTAACAATTCAGTCATTACTAACTGAAGCAAAAGATATGCAAATTTGTTTCTAGTTAAGTTATTCTCTAAAATGTGTTTTGTCTTCTAAGGTTTATTCTACCTCTGCATAAAATTTTATTTGAAGTTAGTAATACAGAACATAAGCCAAGGTCCCGACCTTGAAATCAGTGAGAGCGCTTAACTTTAGTGTTACCCATGAGGATGAAAGGACATACATTGTTTACTGTAAAGGCAGTGTAAAAGTTCACTTTACAATGTGCTTCTTGAGTCACATCTCTGTGTCACAGGGACAGCAAAGCAAAAATGCAAGTCACCCTCTCACAGCACTACCATGAGTTACATCACACCCAGCCCTCCAAATAACTCATCACCTCTGCCAGCTCAAGGCAGCCAAATCCAGTAGCTTTGCAGCACCATCTCCAGCAAGAACATCCACAATGACTGAAAATGTTTCTTGGCTCCACTTCAGCCATAAAGCAGCTCTAGGTTGGCTGCAGCTTGGCCACCACTGAGAGGGACCAGATGAGAAGTGACTCAGAGAACAGTTTCACCCCAGGGCCAGCACCACTCAGCTATCTGCTGCCTGGCAAGAGACACAGGTGCCACGGACAGCCTGGAGACCACCACGCAAAGCCAGGCTTCAGGCCAACCCTGCAGCCACTGGGACTGGAACAAGCATACTGGTATCACAGCTTCAGCAAGGACTGATGGCCCCAGGATGGGCTGGAAAAGGCTTCAGGGGCCTCAGGCATGAGCACAGGCAGGACCCAGGGGAGGCCAAGGCCCCTCTGGGGACACTGACATGTGGTTGCTAATTAAATGCTCTGACCAGTAGCATGATCCTCAGCAAGGAGCTAGAAGCACTTGGCAAGCTCAGGCTTTTCTTCTTCCTAAAGGTCAGATGGCTTAACAAATAACAACTTCTGATGAGTATTATTAGCATCCAAATTATTGTCCCCAGATTATCACACACTGTCACCTGCAAAACACTAAATTTACAAATAAAGCCATCTGCTGGCAGAATTGGACCGGAATGACTCCAAGGGAGATAGCCCAGTTATCTTCTCCTGAAGGCCTGTAGATGGCAACTGTCAAGCTATGGCATATTAGTACACTGGTTAATTTAATCAGCAGAGAGCCTGAGCATGTTGCAGAACTACTCCATTGTGATAGTCTGGAAAAAAAAAAAAAAGACGTACTAACTCATACACTCACATACACACTTTAAACCAGCAGCTGTAGGGCTTTTTTTGTTTCCAATCCAACACCTCTTTCTCATGCAAAAGTTAGAGTACCACTCCTAGTGATGCAAACTTTGACTACTACAAATAAATGAACCAATCATTAAAATGTCTGAACTGCCTTATAAAAATTCCTTTGTTTTCCAATAACGCACCACAATTGAACTACCAACCTGTTTGTTTTGTAGTTTCAACCTAAAAAAAATGGCTTAAGCGCAATCCTCTCCTCCCCTCCAAAGAAAAGCAAACTTGTTTTAACATTCAACTCCCTTTACATTTAAGACATCTCACAAAGCAAGCAAACACAGAACTAGGGACTGACTTACTAAGACACAAACAAGCTATTGAGAGTCTTCAAAATAAAAACTTCAAACCCCTCTATGGTGTCCGAAAACAACATTGTTCACCTAAAGCATATATTCTATATTGTACTTACTTCCATGCCTTCCTCCCAGCTTTAATCTACATAGACGCAATAACAAAAAACACACAAAAAGTAGCTTATCAAGTTAAAGCACCCACAGGTACTACCTGTGACTTTCCAACCATGAAAAGCTGCTTTTTAATCACAAAACACTTCAGTAATTCAAGTAGCGATTTTGCTACATGACAAGATGTAGAGCTTGGGCCATTCAATTTGACCTCAGAGCAAAGCTCCTTCTACCAAAAATAGTCTATCTGAACAATATACTCAGGACCTCAATTCATAGCGAATACTACTGCTTAGTACACACCAACTTGTTTATTTTCAGCTCTTCTCCAGCTTATGTCTCAGAACCAGTTTTCAGTCGTGTAAAACACAAAATCCAAAGCCCAAACGCTACACAGAGAAAAACTGAATAAGGATGAGACCCTAAGCAACATTTCATGTGCCTTTCTTGAGTGTTTCAGTAAAATCATGTTATGGAAATGAAAATCCTTACTCAGGTCTTATCTGCCCAGTTTTCCCATTCCAGAGAACATCATGTAGTTTCTAGAGACTCTGGAAGTCCTGAGTCATCTCTATCTAGCCTGCTTTTCAAAAGGGAGCTTACAAGCCCACAAAGAGGCACTTCCTGTGATGCTAATCCAAGGAAGGGGAAATGGACCAGCCACTGATGGGTAAGAGTTAAAAAAACGGCACTCAGTTTGCAGATATAAGAATTAGCTAGCCCTGGGAACAGTGGGAATTGAACAGAAATATCTAACTGTGGTTTTGTTTATCACAAAGAAGCTTTCCTTGCCTTTTTAATTTTTGTAATTTTAAGCTTTCTCTGGAGCCAACTTACTTAAACATTGCTAGAGAGATGATCTGTTCAGAAAACGTCCTGGTAATACAGGAAATAAAATGTCTGGATTTAGGGTAATATCCTCTTTGAAGACTGTCATAGCACACACTTTGTAAGAAGTTGTAACTGTTCTTTAAACACTTCTAAAATTCTTTAGTCTTTAGAATACATTTCTCAGCAAAATTGAGCTATAGCTTCTTGACAAGCAGCTAGTGATAACATACTATTTTTCCTAGATTTCTCCAATTCTTTTTACTACCTTGAAGATCGTGAAAGACTGTCTCCACATACAGATATACACACAAAGAGAACAACCACATCTAAAAAGGCCTCCTGATTAAAAGCGTAAAAGAGATATCAGTTTCTGTGCTTCTTTTCTCTTTCAAGATTATTATAATTTAATTATTGAAAAAGACATAGTGATTGTTACCTTTACTTGCAGGGTAACTGGAGTGTCATAGGCTATTTTCTGCCTCAAACAATAGGTCTGCAGAATAATCCATGAAGGATTCAACTCAAATAGAAATGGCCACATGGTGGAAGAAGGCTACCTCACTTTTTTTTTACCCCTTTTCCCAGCTGAGGGTGAAACTGACCATTGTCGTCAGTGGTCCTTTCCAACTTGTATAATTCTAACTACAAATAACAGAATATAAATTTTAGTTAGACATGTGTCCCTTGAATATGTATTGCTGGGCTTTCCATTTGCTTATCTTCTATTCTTGATTAACCTTCATATTCCCAAAGGCAGGTATTCAGCGTGCAATAAATTTAATGGTAATCATAAGACCTAAAATTCTTTACTGAAACTTGTGAGAGGTTGTTTGCCTGACACAAACTTTTAAGTTTGATGTAAAAACTTTTAAAATTCTTTGATGTTGTGACGGTGTGCTCCCCACCCCCTCAACCTGACCCATAACCCTGCTGCTCACTGGTGGTAACCACCAGTGGTGGTCATAATGGAAGCGTCTGGTCTGGTCGTGATGGCTGTATCCAGCTCAGCATGAATTTGGGCGAGACAGATAACAACACAATAGCTGAGAGCTAGTTGAGCAGGCATCAACTGAAAAACGGCTGGTATGCAAATATGACTGTAAGTCAATCATGTTGCTCCATAAACAGCGAACGGCTCAGGGCCCCCTGAGCTCTCTAGAAGGCTTCACACCAGGATCTCCCCTTCAGTAGGGACAACTCTCAAGGTTACTCCTCGAGGTTGAGAGAATCTTTATCGCATCAGATTCTCGCTAAGTGAATTGGGAACAAACGCACTGAAACTTTGAAATCTTAGTTAAGTGACGGGAAGAATTGATTGTGCGTATATAATCCTTTAGACATAAACTGTTAGCCAAGCCTGGGACAAAGTCCGCATGCAGCTGCACCTAGACTCCTCTCTGAGAAGGGGTTAAGAACACAAGGGGGTCCCTTCTGAACCTCATTACTGAACAGGAGACTCTCCAAGAGTTTTATCTGACCTTATGCAGTACTCAAGTGTACCTTGCCATTGAATCTTGTTAAACCACTATCACTTTTGCTGCTGAACTTTAACTCACTGCCTTATATCAATAAAAAATATTGTTGCTTCTATTCTGTGAGTGGAGTGCCTGACTGCATCTATGACAAATGTCTTCTTTAACTTTTATCAAGAACTATGGGAGTGGAGGATGACTTTATGCTTTCCTCATGCCTCCAGCTGAGAAACTGAGATAGTGATATGAATCAGTTCACTCAAATTGGACTTATTTTATAGCTTTAAAAAAGCTCACTGTACTTTCTCATTGAAAATGATCTCATAAGTTAAAGCAATTAATTAGGAAAAAAAATCTTACAGTTCAGGTGGCATACTCCACCTGATTCACAGTATTTTAATGTTTATTTGTAGCTTGAATTCCTAGAAAATGATTATTTAATATGCATATATAATTTTGTGAAAAGGAAAAACTTAAGAAGCATCTCATAACTCATCTTGAGCCTGTTGGGAAATACTGCTAACAAGATATGACGGTGATGAATGCCAGTATAATCTTAGAATATATAATAAAAATTATTATCAGCTAAGAGGACAGTATTGCCAGTTGCTGTAGACTTCAGTGAGATCTTACTTTGAACACTACAAAGAATTCTTATTATCCATAAGTGAGGCATAGAGATCTGGGATGGATTAGGAACACAGAAGGAATATTTTACAGGTCAAGGGCAGAGAGCTAAGAAAAAATATAAGGTCTTGCCTTTTTTAGCCTAACAAAATGGTATATTTGTTTCTTACAGTTACTTTAGGCAGCTAATTAGCAAGAAGAAAGAAGAGATATTTAAATTAAAAGCCACTACTGCAGCAGGAACATTGACTCTAAATACACTTAAGATGTAGTTTAAGAGATGATTTCTAAATCATCTAAAAGTGCAAGATTTTGCAAGAGCCTTTTTCCAACAACAAAAGCAGAGGCAAGAAATCTTCCTAATTTTGAGTCAGAGGCTGACGACACAATGAAATAAATTGCATGCAACCTGAATGCCTGCAGTAAGAAGAGAATAAACTCCTTTACAAGGGCCTTCTCATCCAAAGATTTGTGCATTTTATAGAGTATGTTAGCATACCTTCCAAACACCTCTTAGAAAGACCATATTTAAGAGCTTAAAGTCACCCTAAGCCTCACTGATAAACCAAGACACACATTCTAAGTCAATTTAGAAAACTTCTGAAGTATTAAACATCAAAAGTGAAGTTTCTGATGTGAGCTTTACCAGCCCCATACAGAACTACCATCTGTATCCTGTGCTTTTGATTATTAAAGGCAGCAGAAAACTGCATTTATTGAAACTCTCGATCATACATAAGATACCTATATCAACTGTATTCAGAGAGTCATGTTTAAAGAACATGAAATGCTTAGTCATTTATGTCATTCTAGATAAACTAAAACAAAAGACATTGGGGTACAAATAGGTTTATTTTGAGTGTTATTATCTCTTTTTTCTTTTGCAAAATGTACAAACAAACTAATATTCATGAAAGAAAGTTATTTTGAAACAAAACATGAAAATGGTCACTTCACGGAGTACAAGCAAAACAGCCTCAGGAAATCCATATGAAATATTTTTTAAAGAATACATGCTCTGCTATAACCTTCACAGATCTTACCAGCAGTCAAGCTAAGAGAAAACACCTCTCTGGAACACAACTACTATATTTCTGAAAATTCCTTCTGTTCTCTCCATCTCTCAAAACATTGTATTTCGCAATTTTATTATCAATGAACATTTTGATGAGCATTGGCCATTTCCTTGCTACCAGAATAAATACAATGATAACGTGCAAGGTGAGAAGGAAGAGTCAACAAGGCGGTGAGATGGAAGGCTTCCTTTCCTAGTCTTTGGAAGGCAGGAAAATGCATCACTACTAATCCCTTCATGCCCCACTTCAAGCTTAGAGGATGACCCTATTATTTTTCCAGAGAAAAACTACCTGCAGCAGAGTTCACAGACCTCTTAACCCTTCAATATATTACAATAAGGCTAATTTTAAAACTTACAAGGGAGTTTAAAAGCTTCCAAGGAACCACTATAAACCCTAAACCAAGACACAATCTTGTCTGTTTAGCCAACTTTGTCAAAATTGAAGAGGCAACAAATTTGTCATGTTCTTCTTCCTCCTTCCCTTTTATTTTTGCAGGTTCAGGAGTGCAAATTATTTTTGGACTACGTTAGATCAAATAACTGGAAATAATCTTACACATATATGCTACACATTTCAGCAACAGTTTCAATTCTGCAGCAACTCAAAACATAGATTCCTAAGAGCAGGCACGATTTTTCAAGACCTGTACGTGTATGAGAGAGGGCAATCACAGTGGGAACAATTATCAACACCCCTGTTTCCTTGAGCTTTCTCATCAGTTATGAAGAAATTCTTTCCAAGAGCAGGAATCTAACACCTCCATAAGGCTTGGTGGTTGTCCAATGGACTGATTTAAAATTCTTTTTCTGTAAATTTTGAAGCTTTAAGATCCAGAGTTTCTAAGTACTTATCTTTTCCCTCTCAAAACTAGCTTTCTAGTAGTTTTATGGGTCATCTTTTAAGTGATTCTTCCAATGGAGCCTGAGGTTTAGAACACAACATGAGTAAGTTTTCTGACATAATTGCTTTCTTACGGTATTCCAGTAATTGAACATTGACCTTAAATCTCTTACAGGCAGAGCTGGATGGTTTAAATCATTGCTTTTGAAAGTATACGGATGACACGCAGCTACTTTATAACATCAAATCAGCTCTCAAATAAAGCAAGAAAATAACATGAATATATGCAGTCTCTCATATTCATACACATAATATACCTCACCTCCATTAAGGTGGTCCCCTGAGGCTCAGGCTCTCTAAAAAGAGTTAAATATCTGAAACAGAGCCTTTTCTTGTTCATTTATTAGTACCATTTTCAAAGGACCATTCAGAGCATGAAGCCTAAGAGAAATGGAAATTCTCCACTCCATGATCGACCAACAAAGCACCCCATCAGTTCCCACCAAGCTCCAGTTTGTTTCGTATCCACATGTAAGTGATTAAGAGTACGTTGTTTGAAACTTAATTCCACATCTGTTCTTCTGTGGGACTTGGAAAACAGATGAATTTTTCTGACAATTGTTTGCAGAGTGGATAATCACAAGCATGTGTAATAGTATCCCAAAGTGCAAGGGGGAAACACCATGAGTCTAAGAAGGTTTTTTTTTCTGACTGTTTTTGTTTCTGTTCTAAATAAGATAAAAAATAAGATGTTTTAAGATGAAAATCTTTAATAAATGCTTCAGAAGCTGTCCACTGTAACTAAAAAGGCAAAACAAAATCTTTTCTTCCTAAAGGTCATGATTTCATGTCCATTTTATGACCTGTCAGCTAACTTTTTAAAATTATATAGAAGTGGCAAAATCCTGCAGAACTACAACATCATAGAATTCTGCAGTTGGGAGCGAATGTTCCAGGCTATTACAGAATGACAGTCCACATCTTTTTGAATGGATCACACATTTAAGGGATTAAGATGTGTTTTCTTTTGATCTCTATAAAATGCTGATAAGCATAGGAAGGAAGAATAGATAATTCTTCACTGTATTCGCTAATGCAAGTGCTGACAGCATCAAAGCATACTGGTTCACAAAAGCACTTTTTCCACACAAGATACAGTTATGCGCAGGAAATCTGCCACAGTGTGCTATAGATGCTAAATTCCACATTTCCTCAAGAAATAATGGGATGAGTTAATGAAGGAGAGTTCCACTGGCAATGATTAAATGTATCAACTGCCTCCTCAGACCCAGGAAATTCTCACAATGCAGAGCAGTGGAGACTATGAAAGCATCAGAAAATTTGCTCTGTAGTTCAGGCCAGTGGCTATTATTGGACATTGGGTTAAATATTTATGGCCTTACGACATTACCTTGGATCTTCATTTGACCTATACATTTAACAAGTGCAAGAGTCATATAATCTATAGTGATTGAGAAAGAAATTGAAAGGGATGGCTGATGATAGATGAAAGACATTATTTAAATTTTATTTTGCTTAATTCTGAGTTTAAAGTAACAGCTAGTCATCTATTACAATGCATCAAAGAAAGGACAAAATTTCAGTTCAGTCACACTAAACTGATGACAGTCAAAGAAACCAGATGCTGCTGCCAACTCCTACAATGTTACTGGGAACTTCCCAATATTTGGTGTTTTCTTAAAACTGCAGATACCTGAGATATGCAATTACCTCACAATACAAAAGCCATTTTCAACTTTTCTCCAGTCTTTAGGACTAGAAACATGGATGACAACAGAAGGTCAAGACGAAGAAGAAAAAAAAAACAACTCACAAAAAATCTCAAACACCAAACTAAAGCAAACCACTTTTTTTGTAAAATAAGAAGCATCACTATTTTTGGTTCTTTCCCCACCATGCTGGTACTAAGAACAGTGTCAACCAGGTTAAACCTGGGTAGTCTCGTATGTGGCCAGGGCTGAAACACTGCATCACCCCACATGAAAAAGATGGAGAACATGAAGGAGAACCAGAGAGACTTCCTAGAGTGAAAAAGGAGACAATGTACAGAAGAAATCAAGATCAAATAACAGAATGCTTATAATTTCTGTAAAAAGAAACAGATAAGGAAAAAAACCCCAACCAATTGCCTTCTACAGCAAAGGACAGACCCAGTTTGGTTCTAACATTATTCTGCTCAGCAAAATTGCTATGTGACATTACTTAATCAGGACTTCCATTTAAAATGTATTGTATAACCAGTTCCATAAGTCAGAAGGCACAAAGAAGACCTGTTGCACACAATAATTACATATTTTCAATTTCACTGTGTAACTTAAAGAATACCACAAAGGGAAGACTTATACTGCAGAGCACGTGATCAGACAGTGGTGTGATTTGGAAGAAATATTCTTATCAAATCTGAACGAAATTTTTAGAAGGATAAGGAGTATTACTTGTCTAAGGACTAAAATACAACAAATATCCGTATTTATACACACAAAGTAGGCAGATTATACAGTCATGATTACCATACCCATAAAAAACTGTAAGCAATGATAACTTTTGAATTTTATTCCTTGATTTAAAATGATTTCATGCAAAGAATCACTGAAGGCTCCCTGCGGGCAAGGGAATGTTGGACAGGTCATTAACTGTCTGAAGAGAAGGATCAGGTGAACAAACAGAACTCCCTGTGCACATCCAGTCCTGTCGATGCCAGGACAGCACTGAAGCTGAGTGTCCATGCTAATCCCACGCAAGTTTGCTTACCTCAAATATTGGGAAATGTCCCATGTAAGAGGCTTGGCTTTTCTTTCTTGTGCTATAGACACTGGAATAGAGGTACTTCAATTAATTTTGGCTTGAGTAACATCTGCCAATACCATTTCCTAAAATACTTTAGCATGCATACACACACATATATATATTTTGAAGTAAATAAATAAAGGCAACACTCCTATATTTATATGCAGAAGACCACAAGCATATATACTTTAAAGACTTCTGCAAAGTTTGGGGTGTTTTTTGCTTTTTTTTTCCCCCTGCTAGTGTGACCAAAAGGCTAAATGAAATTCAATACACACAGGAGTCCCACGGGTCTCTTCCACTTTGTCCTTCTGTAATTGTACTAAAAGCTTGTCTGGAGTCTCTCTTTCAAGGCATCTGGAGTTGACACTTCTACTATTTATCCAGCTAAAGAAAGGTCTCCTGCTTATTCTCTGCCAATGCCATGAAGAATTTAATGTATCAGCAGGGACTCAAAGCTTGAAACTCAATCCAATATTTTCATAAAACAATTCACAGACTTGCACTGACTTTTTTGATTTAAGAGCAAAGGGTTTCCGTACAGCAACTTGGGGATAGATTAATCCACTCATGTTTCCAGCAGCAGCCAATAGAGGAAGAGCTCCACAAGAGGTAGCCACCAAATTGATTATAACATACTGAGACAGAATTAGAGTCCCTTTGTATCTTCTTAAAATATCACAGTAGCTATTTAAGGTCTCCTATGAAATAAGAAGGGATGAACACCAAGCAACAGACAGCAGCTTAAGGGAACAAAATAAAATGGAAACCAAGAAAAAAAAAGAAGATTGTGTTTTTCCCTTTACAGGAGGGAAGACGGGAGGACAGCAGCTTGCAATTTAATCTTACTCTCTTCCAATGTCCTGGATAATGAGGGGAAAAAAATCAAAGGAGGATTCAGATCAAAAGAGCAGCCATGTGCAAAGCTGAACTGATACTCCTTTTCATAATTAAACAAGAAGACAGGTACTTAACACAGAAGAAAATCCTATTCTATGGCACATACTGAGGAATCTGTCAAACGCTCAACAACACTTGCACTTTTATTATACCATCCAGTTAAATAAGCACCAGCAAGGCTAGTGATTCTAAGTTTGTCTTTGGAATAATGGACTATTCTGTGTTTGCTACTACTCTGAATTTTAAAAATTGCTTGCTTGTGCAAAATGGCATCTTCAGTTTCTTTGAAACTAGAAAAGTCCTCCATTAACACATCAGCCACGCATCCAAGTATGCAAAACATTAATTTTATTTAAATTAAAAAGCCTCATACCAGCCCTTCTGAAAGAGATCAGAATTTTACAGTGGATTTCCTTCCAGTTATATGACTGTTCAAAGTGAGAGAAAAAGATAGCTCTCAAAGGTAAAAGTAAGCATTAGAAGAGTAACAAACAAGAAGATTAAATACAGGCATTTCTACGACTTCTCTAGTGCTTTTTTGGCCACCAGAAATCAGGCAGAACTGCTGCTTTTCTGTGCAGTCTTAAATAACATCCAGTCTTAACTAATATCCAGTCTTAGATAATCTTAAACATCCTTATAACTCCCAGGGCACTCCACTGTTAAAATCCTAAAATCTGTTTTCACCTTCCAAATTCTGAATCAAGGTCAAAAACATAAGAGTCAAGATTTATAAATTTCAGCCTTCAATTCATCAGAAGTGTTTGATTTAAGCAAGAAACAGAATAAGAGAGTAATCCAGAAGCACAGCAGAAAATAACTTCATCATATGACAAAACTCTGGGTTTACATATAACTTCAAAAGTTATTTTACAAAATAACGTCATCATAGGACAAAACCCTGAGTTTACATACAACTTTGCATTGAGGATGGACATCAGAAACATAACTTGCATAGTTTCCACAATCAGTAACAGAAAGTATGTAACTTACAAGTCATAGACAGGATACGTCACAATCACCAAATGACCAGCAAGGATACCAATACACTAAAATAAGCACTGAAGTTTCTGGAATCATAGAATGGCTTGAGTTGGAAGGGACCTTAAAGACCATCTAGTTCCACGGGCCGGGACACCTCCCACTAGACCAGGTTGCTCAAAGCCCCATCCAGCCTGGCCTTGGACACTTCCAGGGATGACGCATCCACAGCCTCCTTGGGCAACCCGTTCCCGTGTCTCACCATCCTCATAGTAAAGAATTTCTTCCTAATGTCTAATCTAAATCTGCCCTGCTCTAGTTTAAAACCATTGCCCCTCATCCCATCACCTCCTGGCCTTACAAAAAGTCCCTCCGCTTATTTCCTGCAGGCCCCCTTCAGGTACTGGAAGGCCACTATAAGGTCTCCCCGGCATCTTCTCCAGGCTGAACAGACCCAACTCTCTCAGCCTGTTTTCTGGTAACAAAGTTATTCCAGCACAGGTGGTTCAGGAATAGGATTCCAGGTAGCGTATTCCAGTCTTCGCATATAGCAAGTAATCTAGAGGAAATACTACTTAAGAAAATTCAGTTAATTAGCAATACCTGTCCTTTCTTTGTCTTCTGAATACCATATATTCTTGTTAAAAATACATCACATGTTAACAGTTGTTTTAGGGAGAGTATGTTCGTAAGCACACTGATGGAAGATTCCTAATGGTTAACTCCAGATATAATAACTAAACAAAACAAGAGCCACAGAAACTAATACTAAATACTGTGAATTTCTGGCTGTATATCCAAGGCACTTCTAATATTCTTTTCAGATATTAATGTGAATTCATCTCTTTTATATCAGGTTACATGTCATAGCACATGTATATATAACAAGAGCTCTTTTTTCTTTTTCTTAAATTTCTACAGCCTAAACAGTTTGCTTTTAATGAAAGACAAACAGGTTTGAATTACACCAAACATCACTATTAAGCTAGGCTCTCAAACCTTTGTGCCTGAGATAATGGCCTCCTGCAGAGTGAATCCAAAACATCTTGCTCCTGAAACAAATATTTTTTAATGAGCAGAATCAAAGATCAATTCACTAAATGCTTCTTCATTTTCTCTAATAAAATTACCTCAATCATTCTTTCTGACAACACCAAAGATTACCTGGACCAGCAATCAGAAACTTGTGAGGGCAGGGACTTAGTTTCACACAGCGTTATACTTGAGTGTTTTTCTTCACATTTTTGTTGAATAACATTAAAATGGGTAGCACGTGTGCCTTCTTAAAACGTGTTGTGTAAAATAACAGCTAGCAACAATGAAATTCAGAGGCAGCTGCTGCTATCGAACAAGAAAATAGAATCCTTCTCTTTCTGCATCTTCAAAGTCAGAAGCGCTGTGAAGCTGATGGGAAATGTACATTCATTTAAAACTAGAGTTGAACATTAGGCTACAAAAAGCAGGTTTTTCATTAAAATTTCAGGTTTCATCATAGCATTGCAGTCAAAATTCTTAGTAGCAAACTTTTTCTAGTTCATTTAAAGCTTTAACTTATCTAATCTTATTAACTATCTACTAGTGAACAATTAAATCATTAACATTCAAGAACCCTACTACTCTGGGTCTGCCTTTTTTGGTCAAAGATTTTATTCCAGTACCAGGGTCTTACTGGTCGAAAGGCAAAGTCCTGTTTATTGAGAACTTTGTAGTTTAATGCCCGCTCAAATTCCAAGAACTGAACAGCAAGACAAGAAACTCTTGAAGAGTGAAAAAAATTAACATCCTGATAGATACTCTTCGAAGATGTAACCTCTGTAATCACAGAACACCACATTTAATCTGGAAGTTATTCTGGATCTTCACACCTGGACAATGATCCAACACTAAACAGAGGAGCCAAAGAGCTCTTGAACTGGGTGGAGGTGAAGGCAAAAATGCCTTTCAGCCAGGTAAAATCTAAGCTGCAGTACTAAAGAGCCTGTGGTCAAGTAACTCGTCACCTCCACACCAACAGTCTGGCCACAGAGAGCAATTTGGTTTTTTTTTTCCTTTCAACTTCATGAAAAACCTCCATTTCTTTAGGAATCCTGTTTAACCTGCTAGGGATGCAACTCCCATTCTTCTGCCTGTATGGAAGGACTTCTTTTATACATGAACTTTGAACTAATATTTTACAATTTGTGGCAGAGATGACTTAAAGTGGAAATGTCCTAAGTTAGTATTTAGACAAATCATTAAAAAATCCTTAAAATTGCAAGAGAAAGAAATACTTTTAGCCCTTTATAGCTTACATTACTTCTTGTATTTATTGATTGTGCAAATCACTAACATTTAAAGCAAAGCTTTAATTCCTAAGGGAAAGCATGAAGGGCACAATTCCTTAAGTGTTTTGGGTAAGTAATATGTTTACATTGCCCCAAACAGCTTTTAAGTTCAATAATTCTACCCCCTCCTTAAAAAAATAAATACATTCCTGTATTCAGTCAAAAGGATATCTGTAAATTAAGAGTATTTTCCTGGTTCAACAGAATGTTAATGGGATTTCCATTTGTTTCCTGTTTGAATTTTAAGGAAGGGTTTTCTGATAAATGCATCCTTATTATTTCTGAGTATTACCCCAAAAAAGTTAAAGAGTTATGTTTGCCAGATCCACGTGAGTGACAGCAGCTCTATTCACAGACCTCCACACCTTGAAAAACCATCTGGTTGAGATGTTCTGATGTATATATAGTTCAGTTTATGGGTTATGCAGTTTAACCTCACATCTAGTATTTTCATTTCCATTCTTCATGAATTCAGAGAGACACAAACTATACTGCAGCCACCAAACCCAATCACACACGGCCACGACAGCAGTTTCACAGTATGCTTTGCCCTAAGGAACTTGGGTAGCAAAGTAAAAGTGGTTTACAATCAGACTATTTGCAGCTAATGCATGTCCCTTTCAGGGACATACATATACTAGGTTAAATTCGTGATACTAGGTCAGCCTGCAGCTATTTCCTGTCTCTCACCAGCCCCCCAATACAAATACAAAAAACAAACGTGTAAATCAAGATGAGATCCACAGAAAGGTTTGCAATTGCTCACTGTTTAAGGCCATAAGAACAGTTTCTGGAACAGAGACAAGATGAGATGAGTTCTCCACACTCATCTCCTTGACCACTACAAGCTAAATAATGAAGTCAGAGCCAGCCTTCCTTTCCCCACTGCAGAAAGAGGGCTGCATTCCCAGTTGTGCCGTGGCACACCTTCAGTGGCACAAGAGAGGGTGGCCACATGCTGGTGACCTGCCAGCTCTAGCCCCTCTGGTCAGTGGCACTTTGAAGCCCCTCACAGCAAGGACAGAAATGCATCTTCACAACCAAGTGCTCTAACGAATTCATTACCACACAGATGGGGAGCAGCATAGCATCTTAATACTCCAGTAATTCCTTTTTCTTTCTTTTTTAAAAATTTTATTTCTTTTGCAAAAGAGAATAGTGCAACCATATATCTGCAAGGAAAGGACACCAGTCCAGGCCTCACTCCTGAGTGAGGAAAGCGTGAAACCTGGGGGGAGGTTTCTTCCCCTAAAAATCCTTGCCATGGACCATTTGCTTCTTAGGGAGACACTGTAACTGAATCACACCTATGCAGCTTCATCCAACCTTTGCTCTTTGAAACAAGCAAGAAACATAAAGGGCTACATTTTTAAAATCTATTTTTAAAAAAATAAACATATTCTATTTCCACAGAAATATTAAACCCTTTACAGACAGTTCACACTGCCTCAGGTTTCTCCCATACTTGAATGTACCTGGAGACTGGATCAAGAAATCTGTGCATAGCCAAGATGCCCCACTTGCAAGCCCTACTGCTTGCTTTTTGGAAGCTTTCCTTTTTCCTCTCGAAAATACAATGTCTTGAAACTTTATGTCTCCAAATAACAGCCAAGAAAACTGTTTTACCTCATGCACAATTCTTCCTTAGATCTGTCTACTAGATTCAGCAACTCGTGTTCACACACAGATGGGTCAGCTCATGCATCGCGGTTCCCTCACAGAATCAACATGCAAGAAGGGGATGTAAAAATACTTACAAGGCTACATAGGGCTTACAAAACCATGTGAGTTTTCTAACAGAACCTTTAAACTGCACATAAATAATGTCTTCAAATCATTCCTGTATAAGCATTGCTGACCAATTTAAAATCTTTATTTAAGTGTATTACAGAGCTTAATAATTTCAATCTTACAATAAAAAGAGGGAGTATCCCTCTTGCTCTTTTCACTTTCATATCATAGTTTTAACCCTTGTTCAAATGGATGTCCAGAAAACAAAGGGTTCAGCTAAAGCATACATTTCCTAGAGTATTATTTTTAGCTTGCTTAATGCTGAAGGAATTCACTACAAGCTCTCCACAGCATGGAACAACGTTCCCACCAGTCTCTCTGTTACAAATTAATGGAAAGCTGGCTGCTCATTCTCTGCCTAAAGGCATATACCATGCATCATAAACTTCAGTCATATGGGCACTGAGGAGCAGATCAAGGTACAACCTTACCTAAATAGTCCAAAGGAAGCTCTCTGCTTCTTCACAGTCATTGTCACAAAATTATCTCCAGCCTGCTACAATTAATTCTGTTGTCTTCTCCTCTCATTACCAGACTTCTCCAAGAAAGTCACATGTTCAGAAAAAACCACTAAGTCCTCTGATCTCCTTTAAAGAACAGTATGCAGGATAGTCACATGTATTTTAACAGTCACACTAGACGAGTGAAATGTGATACTGAGTTTGAAGGAAAGAACAAGAATCAAGTATTTGCAAACAGTATCAAAAAGACTCAGTGGTGATCTCTGCATTAAAAGCTCTGCTATAAACAAAACCTATAAAGCATTTTAGCTGTGTACTTTGGAACAATGCCTAAAAACAAGACTATAAAGAACCCCCCACCCAAACCACTGCATTCTGACTGGTATTTATCAACAGTAAAGCAAATATAAAATTATAATATGAAATCACTTGTCTGTAAATGAAAAAATCACTAAAGCAACAACAAAAATGTGTGTTAAGTAAATTTTTTAAAAGTGCTAAACACTGGTTTAATTCAACTGCTTCTACTTGTGTTGGCGGGAATAACTTTAACCTATTACTGACTACTATAGAACAACTTCATTTTGAAACACTGTAACTATTTAAGTACAGTTTTAATACTACACTATTTGGCTTATAAATCTTGCAAGTTAAAAAATCTCTGCTTCTAAACAGAAGGGACATTTTACAATTTAAAACTGTGAAGAGCCAAGGAATTGTAATTATCTAACTTAAAAATAATGTGAGTTATTAGTACAAGCAATTTATTTTTAAAAATGTTTTAAGTCATCATTTATGGTCATGGGAATAGAAATCACCAGCCTACCTCCCCAAACCTATGGTTTGCTTTTGACTTCTGTAACTCTAAACAACATTGACAAATGTGCAAAGGAAAGACCCATAAAACATCTTCCCTTAAGTCTGGTATTTCATAGAAGGACGTATATTGGCTCCCTCTTTGCCTGCCAACATGGTCTTTAGTCTGCTGTCCATTAGAGTCTTTCTCTTCCCCAGTTCAAGTTCTTCTAGGTATAGTGCTCCAAATAACACGTAGTAGACAAGGACATGGTTTAGTGCAAATTTGCAGCTTCTAGTATTGAGTTGCAAACTGCACACATATAGTATTCCCCATGCAGCCTAGCAAGCAGTAAGGACAGATGAGCCATCTATCAGATCCTTCTCACCACTAAGGTTCCTAATACATCATATGGAGAAATCACACAAAACAAGAGAGAGATTTCATCAACTTTTGGAAGAGTGAAGTCTGAATTATTTTAATCAAAATTTATAGTCTTTGTCTGCTAATGGAAAACTTACATCTGAAATAAGCCCTTATATGGTAAAGAATTCCTCAGCTATGGAAAACTAATTAAAGCAAGTAGTTGCATGAGCTCTGCTACTAATGAAGCTTATTTTTGTCAGATTTGTGCATCACAGATGATCAAAAATAATTGCAGGATGTTTTATAGTCCCTCCTCCAACCAGCCACCTATTTTTGTAAAATAGAGGTACCCTGTTAATTTCAAGAAATCAGAGTTTCTACTGATGGCTGAAATCAATCAACTGAACAAAAAATACTACACAGAGAAAGAAGCACTTAGAGATCCCAGTCTAGAAACCTAACAGCTTGGGGAGGACAACGTCGCCTAACAACGATGCACAATCATAGAATCATAGAATGGCCTAGGCTGGAAGGGACCTTAGAGATCATTCAATCCAACCTCCCTGTCGTGGGCAGGGACACCTCAAACCTCTCAACTAGATCAGGCAACACATGGGGACTGAATGGGCATCGAACCCGCAACCTTGGTGTTATCAGCACCACACTCAAACCGACTGAGCTAACTGGCTAGAGACTTGCTAGCAGGAAGGGCTATGTGCTCTGCATGCTCCTTAACCTCTAATACTGCAGAACGATGCAGATTTCTCCTAATAGAGGAGTGAACAACTGAACTGATGTTTTCTTTGTTAGGCCACACAGACCACATCCCACTGGCCTCTCCACTGAACGTCCGACCACCACCATCTGCTGCTCAACATGCTCGTGTTTAGCAGCGCTGCAAGGCCCAGCCCTTCCTACTACTCACTACTCCCCAATCCTCCACAATGCATAGCGCTACTACATGTCCTAAACCTGCCACAATGCTATACCCATATTGTCCTTTCCAGTATTATATGCCAAATACACCCTCACTCCTTTGTGCAAGGCCATAAGTGTGCCACACTGCCAAAAGGGGCGTAACAAAGCATTTCTTCATAGACAGGCACATTCGGCTGGCTAATGGGCAAAGAGAGGCACAACTGGACTGCCAGGGCACTTGGAGACAATCCATTTACAGGCTCAACAGATAGAGTGGCAGCTCAGACCCGATTCACGATCAGGTAAATGGATGACTTTCTCTGGAACTAAATCCAAGGGTTTGTTATTTTAAGTTCTAAAGTAATTTTGTTCCTATTTAACTGAAATTTTACGTAACATCTTGGTTCCTCAGCCTCACCAGCTGTTCATCAACATGTTTCTCAAACACAGCAAGATGCTATAATAAGAGTGATTTCATTATTCTCAAATTTCTATATAAAAATAAAAGGAAAAACCATGAAAATAGAGCTATTACAAGTGCTTTTAGCAACAAAAATGCCTGTGGAATCATCTTTCATCAAATAATAGTAGCTACCATTAACAACTACATACAGCATACAGAGTGAGGAACCAGTACTATCACTGAAGTAGTATTACTGAACTATATAACTACTTGTCAAAGTTATTTTCAGAACTACAATTCAGTTCCTCCTTAATTTCTACATGTCATCTAACACATAATACATGGGTTAATAGGCATTAACTGGTCTTCGCAGAACTGGAAGAAAATCAACAGGGAACCATTTCTCACAACAAAAAACGGCAGGCAGCTCACTAAATGGTAGATCTGTAACAACTGAGGAAATGCTTTTTCTTAACAATGTATACTTGAGTTATGGAATCATTGGGGCAAGACACTGGACATATGTAAAGTGCAAATGGACTCAAAAAGTATTAAATTCTTAACAGGCAGACCCACTGCTGGATATTTAAAACCTAAATGCTTGGGTGCAACCTTTGGCTAACGAGGTTCCTAACCCACTAATTAAGGGACTTAACCATGGGAAAGAATTGCAATATATACTTCATACATCTCACATTTTCCTCCCCAAGAATCTTTACTAGCTGCCTTTGGAGAAAGCACGGAACTAAATGGACACTTGGCCTAACCAGAACATGGCTATTCTTCTGGGCTCATTAAATACTGGAAGACATGCCAAATACCAGATGAAGGCTGACAAACCAACAGGCACAAAATGTATGCAGACATTAAGAGTCTTACTCCCCTCTCAGTTTACAAAAAAGCATTAACACCATTTCTGCAAACAGCATGATACAATGTAAGCCACAAGAGATTTGGACAGAGATGTGTATAATTATTGTGAGAAACCAAAATTACAAATGAGAAAAATGATTTTACCTCCTTCATATGTGTGATTTCATTTACTACTGGGAAACACGCCACGATCCCTGGCCAACCCTCAAACAGGAAAACAAACTAGATACAACCAGATTTGAAAGCCAAGACTGTATTCTACAAGAGGTTAAATGTTGGTCCACTTTTCAACAGTTTTTCTAATTCAGCGGAAATCAAGACTGGACAGGTGGACCCTATATGTGAGGGGTCCCCCAGTGCAGTAGATAGATCCTGCCCCATAAGAGAAGTCATTTGGCCAAGACTTCTGTTCTGTTTATGTCTTAAATGTTACTTTTCTTCTGGTTAACTGTTAAATCTCCATCAAGATCTACAGTCCCTTCAGATTCAGTCCACTGAAAAATATACATCACCTCACTCCTCTCTGTCATAAGATTTTCCACCTGAGTGCTCACTTGTGTGGAGCTACATCTTGTTTCAAAAGCAACATACATCTCAGACAATATTTGTCTTTTGACTGAAAACCCCGGGGTTTCCATTGGCTAGACTACTAGCTTTTTACTTATCTTTCAACATATACATAAAACATAGCAACTTGTGCTCACCTTCTGGAATTTCAACTCATTGTGCTTGGACTGTCTCTATAAGTTGTCAGAAAAACTGCTTTTCAAGCAACCATTTTCCCATGTGAAACCCTTTTAAATTTTCCAGTTGAGGCATAAGACCCTGCATAGTCAATTCAGGCCTACAGATAATAGGCTGGCTTTTGTTCCTACTCTTCATAACTCCTTACAAGTGGATTTAGAGGGCTTGCAGACCACAGCTTGAAAGTCATTTACCATCATCACTCTAAACTCATCTTTAATTTCAACATGCTAATTCAACATTCCAGCTTGCTGCTGTCCACAGATACATTCGCTGTATTGTATTAGCCAAGTGCCTAATAAAAATACAGAAAAAAACCAAACAGAAGATACACTAGACCTATCCATAATGCCCTCTCAGTTGTCAGTGAGCCATTAGTGATTGATGCTTGGAGACCTTTTCTCAACCACTTGTGAGTTTACAACAATTTCATGTGGGGTTCCCTAGCCATTTTCTATGACAGATGTGTGAGATAGTCAAGAACACTACATGCAGCCACAGCATAAAAAAATAATGAAGTCAAGATACCTCATTCATCTACCACTTTTACCTACTAGGCTAGCTACACTGCCAAGGAAGGAAATTAGAATTGTCTGACACAGTCCGACCTTGACAAATCTGTACTGGTTGCTTATCGATTTTATTATCCCAGAGGTACTTATAAAGCAACTGTTTAATAAGTTGCTAAGAAAATGTGTGGGGATTAAGGTTTCATTGACCAGCTTATAATTCCCTTCCTCTTTAAGGTTTTATTGACTGGCTTACAGCTCCCTCCACTTTCCCAAGGATCGTTAAAAAATAATAAAATTATATATATACATATATATATATACACACACATTTATGTGGAAAGAAAGAAGTAGGGAGTGTAGTTCTACATTTGTTCTTCCTCAGTCCTCTGAAAGATCTCCTTCTTTCCTCCCAAAGACTCTATAGAGTCAGGCTAGAGTCCCTGACAAGGAGAAGGATCATGTTGACCTTTTGGTTTCGAAACCTCCCAGTTTTTACCTGAACAGAGTAGTCCACTAAAACTAGTGAAAACGAAAGACACGTTCATCACAAAGGAACTTAAATAGTATGCTTAAGTGTCTGTAGAGGACACAGAGAAAAATGATGAGAAGTGGCCTTTAGTGAGTGTGATTTTGATCATCCAGAAAAAAAACACACATTAGTTTGATGCCTGAAGGGATATCAGTAATTTAAATATTTAAAAAAAGATAGTAGGAAGAAAATAGCCTAAGCCACTAACCTTACTGCTTACTTAAAAGAGGGGCAATAAAACAGACTGATTCAACATATGTTTAATGACACACTTCTGAGCAGCTTAGTAAACCGTCCTCGGCCAGAATTGGTAAGCGAAAGCCTCTTCGGGTACTGCCTTCAGCTGCATGGCTGGGAAAGCGCAGGAAGCCGGTGTCTCCATCGTTCAGGTCTGAGGCACTCTTTATTGCTGCAGCAGGAGGCTATTGTGCTAATGGAAATCCCCTGTTAGCTCTCAATTGCAGTCAGCACCCTCTTTCCCATCAGGTCTTCCAAAAACATGAGTGCATAAAAAGGCCTGTAGTTAAGAAATTCTCCATGAGACAAGGAGGCAGCTCACCCTGTCAGAGACAGGAGAGACACAAGCCATTCTGACAGCCTATCAGGACACAGAGAATGTAGCAAGAAGGCAATCTTTGTTTCTGTACCTGCCTTGAAGTAAATATAAAGTTCGGGTTACCTAGAATGTAGGCTGAATGCTGGTTTCAGTACGTGAAGGCATTATTCCACTAATACGTGTTGCTACACACTCATCAGATAAAGCAGCCTGCCAGTACTGCCAGAAACAACCCTACCATGTGTGCACTAACTTAAACATTGTTCACACTGACCTATTTAGCCTTCCAGCCATATCAAATAGCATTTATCTCTTTTTTCTTTTTTTCTTTTTTTTCCCGTAAAAGAAAAAATAAAGAGAAGGAAGTTTTTAAAGAGAAAGAAAACCAAGAGCAAGAGAAAGCAATTAAAAATTATGTCTCTAGTTTATAAAAACACAGATAATTTCTGGCATTTTTGCACTCTTGCTCCATTCTCCATCGTTCCCAGCTGCCACTACAAATGTTGCGTTAGGTTAACACATGCATTGTAGCTTCAAACCTACTTGTAGAAAGTATAATAGTAGAGTTACTCCTTTTACCAGTACCCATTAATCAGTAAAATACTCATACGTATTCTTTCAGCTTGATCAGCTTTGAGAGGCCTGTGACACGACTTGTGCAGAGTTACTGCATAATTTCATTTTGCTGTGTTTAATACACAAGGCCTCACATCTTCTGTATGCTGGTAATACAGTGATATATCTCATCAGACAGAAGAGCATCACAGTAGTTAAAAGACTTACCCAAAAACTCAGTTAGAAGAAGTGAACAGAATATTAGCATACTGGAGTGAACCATAATAACATATACGGATAAAGGAGGACTGGATCAGCACATTTCTTATTCCTTACTCCTAACAAATATCCACATTTCATTAATTAAATTCACAATTTGAAATGGTTTTTGCCAGTAGTAACTATTTATAACTTATCGTTCAACAAAGACTTGGCTGAAATCAACCATGCCTTTACCATTACGTCCCTGAGTCATTAAGAAACACATCTAGCAAGGATTCGTCATCTGCACTGGCAAACATCAATTTAAGTAAGCAGGAATCCTTCCATTGGGATTTGGATCAAAATTTTACTCAACACCATCAAGGTTATAATCCCTATACCGGACTTCAAATACACTACACTGAATTGAACAAATTCTTTTTGATTTACAAAGCTATGTATTAGCAAAAAGAAAACACTTTTCACAGAATGTGGCAGTTGAAGGAAAAATAGATTGGACAGTCTTGCTAGTTCAAAAAGAGACGTACTTACTGTTTGGCTCTGATCCTTTGTTTGGGAGTGATGTCTTCCACTGATAAATTGCTGTGTGTCCATGTAATCGGTACATGTGACACTGCCTCATTCAATTCCTTCAACAATTCTGTACAAAACTAAAAGCAACACAGGGGAGAGCTATAGCACACCTGTCTAAAGCACTGCACTAAGAAAGGCAAGCCAAATATTTAGCTGAACCAACAGTCATCCTTCTACAAATTTAAAAATATGCAACTACTAATCACATAACAACAAAACATCCTGGAAAAGAAAAATAATGCCTTGACTCACAGCCCATACTGTGTTTTCCGCTTCCACAATATATAGCTCTTCATAATGTATTTGTTTGTATAGGACTTAAATAAACACTTTGTTTAAACAGATCCTTCATTCTAGAAGGATGGTTTACAGCTCCCAGTTTAAACAACTACGGTGGTGCATACTTCACTAACAGATTGCTTTAGCAGACCTTAACAATTCACAGACTTGCAGAGGGAACATCACAGAAGCAAAAAATGCCAATGTTTAAACTAAACAACAGCAAACTGAAGAGAAAGCACTAGCATCTAGTTTTACGTCATAAGAGTGACCCTAATGAATTCAGTAATTTCCTAAAGATGTTCCAAAACCAGTGCTAATTCCTTATCACTTTTTTAACACTAGGATCATTTAGTTCAAGATAAGAGTGCATTTACTCAAGCTGAATAGACTAATGTTTTTAATAAGATTTTGCCAGACAAATCCTGTTTTCAGATACATAAAATATGTTTATTACCCCAATTAACATGAATTTATGCTACATAAAAAGTAGAGCAAACTCATGTCATTAGAAAGCTAATTAACATGTTACTAATAAGATGTTAATTCATGTCATTAGAAAACAAACCATGTATTTCTGAATTATGCATCTTCTCCTCCCAGCCTCTCAAAGAATTCAGTGTCTATCAATACTTTTTTCAGTATCACAAGTTTTAGTACTGGTTGTCTATGTGAGTACTCTACAAAAGCACTATAACTTGTTTTATCTAAGGCAAAAAAACCCTATATACATATATATGCAGTGGCTATGTTACATCCTTACAAAAATAAACCAAAAGCTTATAACTCTCCTTCAGAAAAACAATCTATCTGTCTTTAAAAAGAAGAAAGGAATATACTCTTGATGATTTCACAATACAGCCTGGCACCATATGTTTCATTTATGTTGGGTTTTTTCTATTTTTGTTTTTCTTCCCTTGGACTAGAGCAAGCTCTATTTTGCATGGATTCAGAAAGTACAAGTCAGCCAAAAGTCGCAGATCTCTCAGGATAGACACGTCCATCTGTCATTTCACAGCAGGAGAACAATAGGAGCTTCAATATAGACACAACAAGCTCACACAATCCTTACACAGCCAGACAGAAAATCTGCCTTAGCTGATAGCTAGCGGCCTTTGAAACTCCAGACAGATGTTCCCGTGTAACACCAGGATCAATTGGTGCTTTCTTGTTTCTGTAATTTCAAATTCCTCATTTGCTCATAGCAACGAAAATGCAGTTTACTGCTTGTAATCTCTACAAAGCTTTGGGAAAATCAGATTTCAGAAGCAACAGAACTCAAGACATTGAAGCAGAGTACACTATTCTTTATTCTGCATTTTTTCTACTCTTGGGGCCAGTTTTGGAAGAAGGTGATACATAAAGCTTGACAACAACTGTATTTGTATAACGATTTTCTAGAGCTATGCTCAGCAGCCTCAGATGATCTTCTCCACAAATCTGTTTAACAAACAGCAAACTGCACTGCTTCTCTATTGCTGAGAAATCTTTATCGTTTAAAATTCTTAATTTCATATCTGTAGATCTTGAAAACAAAAGTTCTAGACAGAAAAATAATTATTTGTAAAATACCCTAATTTAATTTCTAAGTGACTAAGTAGAAGAATTGGCAAAGCATTGGTTGCAGTTTGAGTAAGTGTTACTGATAACACTCAACCAATTTATATGTCTATAAATCATCTTACTAGGGCCATCTGTAAAACTTTTGTTTCAGTCATATATGGTTGGTTTTTTCCCAGACAATGAATCTCACTGGGTTTTTATTACAGCAGATTTGCAATACTGTCTCCTTCACAGTCCCCACATTTTCCACAGGTAAATAAACTTCTACTTTTAAACAACAGGATAGTACTACTGTAAACTTTGCCTCATTGAGAGTAAGCTTCGAAAACAAGTTTGACTGCTAGTAACAGGCCACACTGGAAACACACACCTTGGGGTACCTTCAGAAGTCAATACTGGGATTTAAAACCAAGCAAACCCCAAGTGAAGCAAAAGAATCTCCAACATGATACAACTCTGCAAGATAAAGGCTGAAACATTACCCTATTAAAAAAGCTCACCTATTTTTGTTCAAGAACGTTATCATGTCTATTTCTTCTTTTCAAGGACCACAAAGAGAGAGAATGGTGATAGTCCAGGAAAGTAAGAAAATAAAGCTGGGAAGGAACAAGAATGAAATGATCAGGAGACAAAGATGGAATGGAAGTATGCACATATTACTGATAGAAAGTACGCCTTGTATATTTCATTTCCGGGTTTTGCTTCAAAAGTTTATCTGAACCTCTTAAATATATGTGGAAATTTTCCAGACACTGGATGTAAAGTTCCCCTTACGAAAATCATTCCCCTTTTGAAGCTATAAAGCAAACTCATTTTCTTTTGACATTCCACAAAGCGTAGTTCAGTCCCACTAACTAGCAAAGGCAATTAATCGTGCATTTTGCATTTAGTCCTTTAAAGTTTGTTGAGTAAGAGTAAGTATGTAAAAGTTGAATAAAGAATATCTCAAATCCAAAAACAGAGTGTGTATGTCACAGCAGGAGGGAAAAAAAGGCAAGGAAAACCCTTTTAGAGGGGCTTTGTTTTACTGTGGTTTTGGATGGCAGGGTTTGTTTGCTTTCTCATCTGTGTTGAAGCTTGGAATAGCCTGAAGCCACGGATAGCCCAGATTAAGCAGGAGTAAGAGTGCAGCTGGAGAAGTCAAAAGGTAACAGCGAATCAAATTCTTCACCGTTAAGCAATGGAACAAAATTAAACCTGCCACTAAGGAAAATTAAGTCTAAAATACTTGCTTTTCATTTGTATCCAGACCTGTTTATACGGTTGCTCACTTTCCTTGTACATCACTGCTTTTTGTAAAACTATATTATACTATATGAACCCTGTATTTTACAGTAAGAGGTGCTTTCCTAAAGAGAAGCTTATTTTAAGCTATTTCAGTTAATTTCTCATTCTACAACACAGGCTGTGTTCTATCTAGTAACAAATTCAAATTCTATATGGTCAGTTTCCACTTTTTAGCAAGATTAACTAAGCTGACTTAGTTATTGCAAACTTATCCTTTAAAAAAAATGAAGTTTCAGGTACACGTTAGCTTTTCTTTTTTCCTTACATCAGGGTCCACAGATCCATTAGAATGAGAATTGTGCCTCCAGAAGCAGAGCAGAGAAATAATCTTTCAATGTGCACATACAGCACTGTGTAAATGAGAATACCCTCCTTTGTCTGCTTTTCTCCCCTCTTTTGTCATTCTCCTGTGCTCTTTAAGAAATTAGATATACTGATAATATCTGCCATAAATAAGGACCAAGACTGAAAAAGAAAATGCACAATACTGAACAAGCACTTCACAAACAACTAGATCCTAACTCAAGTTGTACAACTGTTGAGGGCAGAAAGCTCCTAAAGGAACTAAAATACAAGAGGAACCATTTTCAAACTAATACGAGAGTGAAAGGCCAAGAGAGTTACACAGAATGGTTTCATGATTTTGGAACATTTCTTTTTCCAAGGAAAGTTCTCAAATTCATATAAAATCTCCCACTAGAGATGCAGCAGATCTCAAGATACAGCAAGATATTTTAATATAGTGTTGGGAGAAATGAAGTCATAATGTATAAACTGGAGTACTGGAATAAAATTTATACCTCAGGGAACCATTTAACACTGGGATCCTTGCGAATAATACTTTACTTGCATGTGTTAATATCATCAGTATAATACCACCATACTTTTGCCCGAAACTCTCATAAAAAACCTTACGCTTCATGTGTTTTACATGGTATTTAATTGCTGGACTTTACATAAACCAGTACAACACTCGTCAATGTCTTTCTGAAGCCTAGCTCAGCAATGAATCACATCATCCAGACACTTCATTTAACACTGCATGAACCCAGATGGAAGGCTGCTATTCACCAGGAAACTCCCTCTGCCAAGGTGCATTTGCAAAGCCTCTGTGTTTGCTAAAAAAAACCCAAAGAGCAACAAGTTCTACAGCCAGAAATGTATAAAAGCAGTGTCAGAGTCACTCTCTCAGTCTTATCTTTCATTCCATTAGCGATGACCACTGAAATGATGAGTAAATTTTAAAAGATCTTATCCAAATAAAGCCTTAAAAATCCAAACAAGAACAAAAGAAAGAAAAAAAAACCCCAAACCACCAGTTCCCACTGCGTCTCCACACACTGACTCGCAGAATGGGATTCTCATTAGCAGTTTCCAGATGCAAGAAGACTGATCACAAACCCACTGGCAGGACTCAGGATGCACTACATAATGATGCAAGAGCCACTCTGCCCACCAGCACCGTCACACAAGTGCCAGTCCATCTTCCTTCACATAAGCACAAGAAACACATGGACAGTACATGAAGCAACGGTAAACTTCAATTCACCTGTGCAAGGGGAATCGCCCTGCAGGTCAGGAACAACTGCATCTTTCCTAACAGGTATTGACATGCTTAGCAGCGCATGCCTGCTACTCACATAGGCAGGAGCTGTGTGACACCTCAGCAACTGGCAGGTAAATGGAGCAGACCCTCAAATGCCCTTTGTCTGAACAAAATCAGCAGGATCCCTTCAAACAGAAGTTGCTCTCTACCACCAGCAGATGCAGCACAGGACAATCCCTGCAGCAGAGGAGGACACACAAGGGAGATGCCACAGTCACCGGGTAAAAGTAACTCAACCACCTAAGTACGTCTCTGCAAGAAAGCAAGTATTTTGATAGGCCTCAGGAGAAATTAGGCTTTGTTTCTGCGATATCACTTATTCCTCACTGCTGACAACTGTGTCTTCCATTAATGTTTTTCTAGGGCACAGCCTGGAAATGCTCATCTTAGCATGGCCAGTGCCACATCTCCCAGTCACTCCTCAATCCAGACTATAGTGCACAGGAGCCACAGCACCACAGCTCTCCCTGTTGCATTAAGCACTACTTCAATTTCCAGGAACAGACCAACTTATTTTCCTCTTTCCAAAACTAACATTATGGCTACTGTAATCCTGGAAAAAGAGATACCCAGGGGAGAATCAAACAGTAACGACAGAAGTTGTGAAAATAAAATGGCTTCCTTCCATCTGCAAAACACAATCGCAGGGGAGGGTAAAGGGGGAATGCTTTGAAGAGAATCTCTGCATTAAGGATTTATTTAGATGTGTCAGACAGACAGTGTCCTGCTGTGCTTGTCCCCAATTATCTGGAAGTAGAAATAAGATGGGGAGCAGATTGTAAAGCTTTGATCTGAAGCAGAGCAACTGGTTTCATTATATCAGTCATGTCATGGCCTTTACAGGCAGCCAAGGCTGAGATCTGTTCCTAAACCTCTCATACCTCTTATAGTCTCCTGTATCCACTAACCTCCTTTGATCAAAATGATGAGTAGACCCTTTTGCACCCAAAAGGAAAGCATCTGGTATAAGCAACAGGCCTGCATGTAACCCCAAGGCTGCAGTTTCAGAAGCAGCTGAGCAGTTCAAAGGTTTCTTGTCACCTGAAGACGAACAAGACAGAAGCCTTTCCCCCTCCCACCCTCCCTTCCCACTGGCCTGTGCCTGACCACTCAGTCCCATCTCCTTCCCTCCCTTACACCAGCACAACAGACCCTCCTTGCAAGACACTGCACTAAAAAGTCTGGAAGGGGGAAGAGCAGGGATAGCCAAGAGCAGAGCCAGGGTATGCCCTCAGTCAGTTCTGGAGGATCTACACACTGGACTGCTCACCAGATTGCCCTCTTCAAGATCACCATCTAAAGGACTTTAAAGCACATCTAAAGGACTTTAAAGCATCTCTACTTGCTCCATTTGTAGCATTTTTTCTTGTATCATCTGACAAGAGTCAGGCCCACACATTATTTTTTCCTGATGACTCCAGACACCTCTGCTTTCTGTTAGGACTGCACTAGTGAACAAATACTCAACCATGGTAATTCCTCACATTCTGCAGTTCTGGCAGAAGATAAACACTTTCACGTTTAGGAAAGACCTACCTAAAAATGTCATTAGCTTGCTTGTTTGTTCTAACTGACTGAAGGTTACCACAGTTTAACATAAACAAAACAATTTTCTTCCTGAGTAACACAAACACATTTAGGTTTGTAGCACACCATTTCATTAAAACATATGTAAATTAAATAACAAGGCCATGCTAGCACTACGTGTCCTAAATATTTTAACACAGATGTATTTACAGTATTTTGTGCAGTTACCAAAAGAAAACTGATGCAGTTTACAAATGTGTGCACAAAAATACCCCATTTCAGGGACAAATGCACATTTCACAGTTTAATTAGAAAATGTGATGCTCCCAATGAATATCACACCTAGTACCTGCCACTTAACTTCATTTGCTAGAGAAAACTAAGTTTAAAGTGTTCTATGATAATGGTTTACTGACCTGCCTTCTGTAGGATACTTAATGTTACAATAAAACACAAACTTGCATCTTTCACTTCCACTGTGCAAGCATCCAGGATCCCCTAGAGTACCACATGTATTTTCAATATAAGCTTTATTAAAGAACAGGAATTTAAATGGCCTAAACTTATCCACCAGTTAACAAACTTAATTTATCTGACCATATCTGAACATGTATCTGATCACTTTAAGTATGTCCCACTGATAAAGCACTTCTGTTGTGTGATTTTCAAATCTAGAGCAAGAATGCTTAAAAAAATGTGCCTATTTATCATTGTTTTGGATAGCAGCAGAAGCTATTCAATGGTCAAATGACCAAAAAAAGCAAACAAAAAAAATACCTGCCTCATGCCATCTGAATACGTCTACTTAAAGGAGAGAGCCAAAATGATGTCAAGGTAAACTTGACACCCAAGCTTCACCACTGCAAGGGTATCAAGGGATACCCTCTGAAGCTATATCCTCTCCTGATAAGAAACACAAAGAGCGAGCCATTATGGAAAACAGACCTTTATCTTTTTAAGTGATAACAAAGTAAATTGTTACACTGTAGGAACCTCCTGTGCCAATCTAGATAAAGAAATCTTTCCAGATAAGATTTCACTTGCATCCTTCTTTGCAAGTAAGAGAATTGGCAAGCTCATCTCTTAAGAGGTCAGAGATTTTACCAAAAAAAAAACCAAACCACCCAACAAAAAAACTCAAGAAAACTCAACTATTTATAAAGAATTTCCAGGCTTCTGGTTTGGCTGCATCTAGTTATCACAGCTAACTAGTTTTCATAGATGCTAGACAGCATCTAGTTATCACAGATTTACCACAAGTTGTTAATATAAATATAATTCTTGTAACACATGAGATAAAGACACAAAGATTCCTGTAGTTCTAGGAATAACAGAAATGTATGAAGTCACAGTGCATAGAAAAACAGGTATATTAACAAAAACAGTGTAAGTAGAATAACAGCATTCAGTCCAGCAATGCACATGCCATGAGCAAACCACTGGCCACAGCTCATCAAGGAGCATCTCAAAGTGGAACTCTGTTGACTACATCAAGCTTCCTGAAACCTGCCTGTACCAGATCCTGTCAGAAACAGTGGGATGTTTTAGTTCACTGAGTCAGAAGGCATTCTTCAGTTATGTTCCTTGAAAGTGATCAATATCCCAAATACAAGGGAAAAAAACACTCAAGAAAAGACCACGCTACGTGCCTTTACCAGAGCCCCACTTCTTTGCTCCTACCTAACCGTAGCAAGACTTACCTTCCCAGGAAAATCATTTTTTTTCCCTGGACACTACCAGTCCTTAAATAAAAAAACCAACCAA
>NW_009734543.1:0-15879 GCF_000703405.1 Apaloderma vittatum | reverse complement strand
TGGCACAGGGGCTTGTTCTTTCCCAGGGGCACTTGCCCTTGTTGAACTGCGTCAGATTTCTCCCCATCCAACTCTTGAGCCTGTCCAGGTCTCTCTGAGTGGCCCCTTTTGGCCCTCCTGCACTCGAGGGCAGTAGGCAGTGCCTGTGCATCTCCTGGGTAGATTTTCACCAAAGCAGATCTCCTTTTTTTCCTTCCGTACACATTGCTGAGCTTACTGACACAGGGATGTATTTGCTGGGGAAGCAGGCTGTTTCTCTGCACATTTAAACCCCGCTTTATTCCATGAATATATGTCAGACAGGACAATCGGGAAGGGTTTGGAGTAATTGTTGGCAAAACAGCCCCAATGTTGGTTGTGCAACAAAGCAAGGGGTCCCCTGTGTCCAGGGCTGCAGGGAGTGCTGGAGCCTCTTTCATTATGGCAAGACTTGGTGGACAAGGGGGTCTTGAGGAGAAGGAAGTTTTCTTTTAGGAAAAAAAACAAAACCAAAAATGTAGCCTCAGCTGCATCCTAACAAACTAGACAATTAACAGCAAATGCCCTGCCGTGGGAAGGAGGAACGGCCTCTTGTCTGTCATACAAGAGACAAGTGAAAACAACTCCTTCTCCATAGGTGTCTGCAAAGGCTTGTCACGGGCTTTACCCTGGGAACATTTCCTCATTAAAAGTGAAGGGTAGAGACAGAGTGTAAATATCACCACTTCTCTGTAGTTCTACCTGATGCGGGCTTTATCGAATCAGAGCTCTGCTTTCCTTTCAATTCCGCTCCCTGGGCTGAGAAATGCTGCCCAGCGTTGCTGAGAGACAGCGTGGGACTGCGCAGAGCGGGGTGAAATTCGGCAAGAAACGGGATTCGGTGGCAAGCAGAGGATGAGAGTGCTGGTCTGGGGAGGTCTTCAACGAAGATAAATTTGCTAATTGTTATAAATGTGAAATATCTACCAGCACAGTTCTAAACACGTTGTAATTAAGATTACATTACGTGTGCCAATCTCGATAATTAATTTCTTAATGTTATGATTACAGAATCCAGAAGCAAATGGAGTGATTGAAAGATAATTAATATAAGGAAGCACATTAGAAAGACACTCTTGAATTCTTCAGGGCCAAACCTTGGGCTTAGGTAAAGATTTTTTGACTCTTTTTGTCTTTTTGCTAAAACCTAGGACAGTGTTAACTCCTTAATGACAAAGTGATTTCTCTGTTCCAAAACAATCTGCAGGGTTCCCATTGTGCTGTTGATACGGTATGGCAGAAAGAAAAAGAGTCGCTAAAAAACCAGAACTTCAACATTCTTAAGTGTGACTTTTAAGTAGCTTTTAGTGAAGAAGATGTCACCAGCTAGGAAGAAGATAAAAAAAAAGAATTTAAAATAAATAAATCTTTGGAAATGTGAATTGTGTGCTGTAGAAAATTCTGACAACTTGAAAGCTTTGCACTTACAGAAACCCATCTTACAAATTTATCGCATCAAGAGAAACACTTTCATCTGAAAATGACTTTACTGGGTGTATTTATGACAGACTTCATGGATCAAAATCATTGAAAATATAGTTAAAGAGATTTTCAGTGGAACCCAGGGACAGTACAGGGCCTGGAACTTACTTGAAATCTTTTACACATTATAGCTGGAATAATTTTCTTTTTTTTTTTTTTCATGTCATTTTAAAAAGAGTTTTGCTTTCTATCAGTTTATAACTAATCAGATCACTAGCGAGAAGGCAGAGCTTTGGGGCTTTGTACTGTTTGGCCTTTACGATACGTTGTGAGGACTGTAATTCCATTAATAGTGAAAAAGGACTAAAAATCCATGTTTTACATTCTTAGAAGAGAGAAAGCAATGAAGACATCCATCTCTTAATATGATTCACTGTTCAAATGCTTTGTTTTCAGTTTGTGGGGACAGCAGAACCCAACGTGTTATGATTTAGGAGCGCATCTCAAAGATGCTCAGGAAATGGGATGTGACTAATTCAGTAGTGGTGTCACATATCTCTTGTGACTGCGCCCAGGTCTGTAACCTGCTAGTTCTGCGCCCAGGTTTACACTCCTCCCCGGTCCTCCTGTCTTTAGGAAGTAATTTTGCTGAGTTGGAATCTTTATTTTATCGATCAGTTTACAAAGTTAATAGTTTGTTAAATGTCTTGTTTAATAATTTGCATTATCTCTTGGAATCTTACACTTTGTTATGGAATGTGGAAACTTATTGGAATAGTCAAATAAATATTTCAGAACAATACAAGGAAATTAGAAGGTGGCTTTGAGATAACGCAGTGTTCTGACCACCCCCCCCCCCCCCACCCCCCCATTTTCTCTATTACATCTTACTCAAAGCTGCAGTATGGGAATGTGGTATAAATGGATTTCATTCCTGTCTGTATTTTAGTTGTAAAAAGCATCTTCCATTAACTGTGTGAGATTTTCAGTTTGGGACTGAACATTTTTCTTGCCTGGAACTGTATTGATCCCTGCGCAGTTCAAAGCCCTAGAAACGATAGTTATAAATTCCGTGGGGCTGCAGCACTTCCCTCAGATGGAGGAAAGATGAACGATCAGCAGTAATGCAAGGTTTCAGCTCTTGATATTTGGTGGGTTTCTTTGAGTTAACTCTTTTCTGGCGAGGAAACCCTTACAGAGAGGACTGTACAGTGAAGCAAAGACTAAGAAAATAGAGGCAGTTGCTGGCTTAAGCCGTTATAAGCAGCTCTTCTTCAGCTTAGAGACAGGGATTTTACTCTCCTAAAGGCAATGACTCAGATGACCAGTTTGTTCAAACATACTGAATGGTTCATACCCACAAATATTTAATAGCTTTATCATCCTGTAAGTCAGCAAGTGAATTGGCTGTGTAACAGACCTGTGAAAAACAGTCAGCAGGCAGGCTTCCCCCTGAGCTGTACTGGACAAACCGGACCACATTTTTTTTTTTCCGGCTTTAACGGTTGGGAACCTGCAAGTAGCCAAAAGACAATCGAACATGCAGAGTTTCATAATTCTGCCTAAGGCAAGATTCTTCTTTACTGAAGTGCCAAAATCCATCAGAAATTCTTGACCACAGTATGAAATATTTTTTGAAGGCAAGGGGAATAAGACCTTTCACAAATACCTTCTTTTTAAAAAAAAAAAGTTGTTTTTTTTCCCTTTGTTAAATTTGATCATGCAGTATTATGCTGTAACTGAAGTACTGGGATACTATTCTTCACTGCAGAGTAATCAGCTTACAGAGCTTTCTGTCTCTAAGATCATAGAAAGGCTTAACTAGGAAAGATATCATCCCATACATACATACATATATATATATATATAAAAATTTCTGATATCTGAACTGAGTTTGCATTTTAACCTCTAAAGGCCTTATGGTTTTTGTCACCCACAGCTGGATCATTGTCAAGTGGAGTAAACATGTGATGAGAAACAAGAGTTTTGCCTGCCTGCCTTTGCTATCGACTTGCTGAATGACCTTATATTTAATATGTAGGCCAGTATTATTCCATTATTTTTCTTTCTTCATTTAGGTCTCTGCACGCCCTACTGGAGATGTGTTTTAAAATTAAATATTTACTGGCCTGTGGGCTTGATTCTTCTCTTTTCCATAGGATTGCCTGACACATAGGATATGACTAAAGCAATCTCTGCCTCTTCTGTGTCTGTGGACTGGGCCCAGTAGAAAGTGTTTCTAATGAACAAGTCCGAATGAAATCTTCGCCACCACTTTGCTACTAAAAACGTTCAGGCATGTAGGAGCACGAATCAGGGTCAAATGTCGAAATTCTCCATCTGGTGATATTGCTGAAGACATTCTGGGGAATGTCATGCCTCATCCAGCTTCTGACAGTGCTGGCGGAGGTAAAACCGACTTTTGATGTTTCAGTCGTGCCCATCTTCACACACACAGGATCATAGAATCATAGAATGGCACGGGCTGGAAGGGACCTTAGAGATCATCTAGTCCAACCTCCCTGTGGGATGAAAGCTTCCTTTAAAGGGATAGTTCTCCATTTTCCAAAGTTTGTGAATCAACACTGCGAGGAGAGTGATATTTATACTTCAGGGCTATCAGAAGTGCAACAGCTGGATGGAGAAACAGGAGATATTACAACAGAAGTTTATCTTAACAGGATCTGTATTTCAGGAGCAAACCTTAACACCCACTTCCACCTGGGGATTTCCACCTCTGTTGTTACCCACCAGCATTCAGGTGATCTCAGGCAATTGGACATTTCTCCTCTCTGCCCAAATGTTTTCCGTGTGAGATTTTGCTGTCAAGTGTTGTCGGCAGCCGGCTTCCCAAATCCCCAGAACAGCTTCAGACTGTGCTGACCTCTGCGGGACTGCGGGAAGCCCATCTGTTCTTTCAGCCTTTGACCTGGGCAGGTTAGCCCTGACGAGGTTTTGCTCATAGTCTGGGTTGGATGCTGCCCTTGTGTTGTAGCAGTTTTAAATTTAGGTTTGCTTCCTTTGCGGGTGGTTGTTGGCAGTACGTTGTTAAATAGCATCTAAACTGCAAAAAAAAATTCACTTGGAGGGATCTTTGTAAAATGACGTTAGTTCTCAGAACATCTGCTTGCTGAATATTACACATCGCTGGAAAAATATTATTTAAGAGAAATACTTTGTGGAACAATATCTGATTAAATTAGCAATGGACACTCCACTGTTGCCAAATAGTTACTCTTTTGATTGTGTACTTAATTTTATTTCCTGTTGTCCAATCTGTTCTCCTGCAAGTCTGACATCAGTCAAACTGGGGCAGACTCAAGAAGGTTACTTGTCATTTCCAACAGCATGAAGTAAGAATTGGATCTTTGCTGTGCAAAACATGTACAAGAGTCCTATGAAAAATTATCTCTGAAGGGCTGCTGTGAATACTAGAGCAGACAAACACTAGAGCACACTTCTTAGGAGAAATCCTGCAGCTATGAGAATCCCGTGGCAATTTAATGCAGCCCGTGAGACATTCAGGCAGAGTTGGGGATGCCTGTCTAAATCAAGCTGTTGTGGATTGTCTCATGTCTCTCTATTCCTTGCGAATTCACCCTTAGTTTAAATGGAGCTTGTTCCAACCAGCTGCTTCAGCTTTTGTTAAGAGCAATCCTCCTAGCCGTTATTTTGCTGTGCCCATTTTCCTTTGGTAAAGGAATGGCAGTTAATTATTGCAGTTGAAACATCTCTTTTGATATAATTTTTATTTTTTTCTGCTTCCTTCACTTTTTTTTCACTGATCACCACTAATATAATTTCAGATGACAACCTCTCTTCATAATTTTGTTAATGCTGCCAAAGTCCAGCGAGTGCGTTGGCTAAGTACCAGCAGCTGTATTTCTTCCCTTGCCTTCGACAGTGAAATCCCTGACTGGTGCTTCACACATCCCTTCTACATCAAGCATGTTAGCACTTGTTAGGTGGCTGAAGTGCTGTAAAGGAGTATGAGACAAATCACAGGGAGCTTCAAGGCTTTTCCCTTCTGATTTTTGCAAATATCTTTGACCTTTAAGAGGTGAAGCTCTGGGCTGCTTATATGAAGAAAACTCGTTCCTCTCTCGCAAGATCTTTCAGTCAATTTACAATTTACCTCTGCCTGACATTGTTGGGTCTTGCCCAGCTCCTATTTAAAATATCTCTAAAAGGTGCCTGTCACATCACGGTCTAGATCATGCCGAGGTGTTTTCACTACCAGCTTGGGAGTTGCTTTTTTTATTGCTGGCCATCTGCACTCAGTCTTGTCCCAAGGTTCTTATGGAAAGCTTACATTACGTGAATTGCAGCTTGCTGAATGAAATCGGAATGCAACAGGCACGTTCTACGTTTGTTTGTAAAAGGCTGCGCTCTGCTGCTCTGATCTTCCATATGATGCTCCGTTTTCTTCCAATATTGAAGAAAACAACTGGTTCCTAAACTGCAGAAGCAGAGGTTTGGAATAAAGAGTTTATTTCTCAACTACTTTACACCTTGAACGATTAATCTTACTTGCAAAGAGCAAGTGGAAAGTAGATAGAAAATACAGCTGTTCTACCGCTGGCAAAATCTCTGCGCATTCTCTGCAGAGGCAGATTGCAAATGGCAAAATAGCAGATAATTTAGCCTACGCACTTTCCAAAACCATATTTCGAACTGAATATGAGATAGAAGATGTCTTCAGAATTTGAGACATTACTCTAAAATCTCCTAAGCAAACCAAATTTATAGGCAGGATTCAGAGAAATTACAGTGAGGTATAGAAAAATATCTGTTTGTCTAGCAAGTCTTGACTGGATATTAATTCTATCATAGTTCTCTAGTTATGTATCAGCACCTCAAAAGAAAACACAATAAAAGGCCTCAAAAAAGCTTCCGCATTTCAGTATCAGCTTAGCACTGCTGAGTAACTATACAGATATCCGCATCAGCATGAATGCGGATTATTAGGCTTGTGCAGTTATAATTTCAAGTTGATCTGACACAGGATAGTTTACAGTAGTCCTGAAATGACTGGCCATGGCAATGAGAAATTGGTATTTTTAGTCATTTGCTATACGTGATTTTAAATCCTAATCGCTGTGTTGCTATTAATTAAACAGTTTCCCGAGACATTCTAATGGGTGATTTTAAAAATAGAAGTACAAATTAGTTTTACCCATATGTCATTAATTCCTTGCCCTTTCCGGGTTGTCATTGAAACTGTCCCTGTCTACCTCAAACTGCCAGTACTTTTTTCTGAGGTGAATCAACAGCAGCATAAAATCTAGAGATAAAGGAATATTCAGTTGAGAACCATTTCTCTTCTTGATTCTTCAACATTTTTTTGTATCTGCCCTGTATGTTATTGGCTGGAGTGGTTGTCAGCATTGTGGAAGTGACTGGAAATGTGGAGGATGTACGTACAAATTAGCGACTGAATGAAAAAGATGGGTAAAAAGGTGCTTTTATTCTGTCACTAATCAAAAAGTACTTCTACGCTATCATGAAGTCTTCTTTGGCTCTGTTTTGATAAGATAAACAGATGAAATTTTTAAAAGTCCTCACTGTAAACTGTAAACTGAATCCTTACGTCACTTCTGAGGTTCTTCACCCTTTCAACTTTTTTAAGATCATCTAAATATATGAGAATCTAAGTACATGTCATTTTCTGATTTTCATCCCAACAATCGCATACAGTCATGCTTCTGCCCACTACAGCCTCTTCATCTGTCCATCTTAACAGTCCATTTGACAGAAGTGCCTACTAGAAGCTCACCTTCGCTTGCTTGTCTGCTATGACCCTTTTATGTTCGTCTGATTCTTAAGATGAGGTCCTCATTCTATGTCTTCGTCTGGCTTTGGTGGTTTGAGGATGTTTTCCTAATGTAATGCATAACTTTAATTTGGACTGCATCAAGACAATCCCTTTAGAATGTTTAACTCAGTAATTCAAGCAAATGATTCAGTCGTTATTATTTAGGGGAAGTTGTGTGGGGTGCTTTTTTTCCAACTTGCAATTTCCATTAGTGACTTCTTTTTTTTTCTCCTGTCATTGACAGAAATGTGAAGAGCCAGGAGCACAGTAGATGCATAGCATCAACCCATGACTGAAGAAACTCCCTTCTTGAATATGAGTATCACACTGAGGACTGGTTTTCAAGATCTTTATTCTGGATAAGGTACATTTATTGATAAATTCTAGCAGGATTTTATTTGAGTAGACACGGCAAACACTTTATTAGATGACTATAGATCTTGCACTGAGTAGTTACTGAGATCTCAGTCCCAGGGTGCTCTGGTCTATGATCATGTGACACAAATTCCTCCCTCCTCTCCACAAAAAGTACGGTCCTTCTCTGACTGTAGTCATGTTTTATGGCAATTTTCTTAAGCAAATACTGAGAAACATGAAAAGTCCTCTTGAATAGACAGCATCCTTTTCTCTTCAACCTCTCCTAGATACAAATTCTTTCTTTCCATTGTTGTCATTTACAGTTTTCTCCACATCTGTTATCTGTCCATAAGAAATGAGGAAAAAGTCATTTACCATCGCTTCGAGGTGGTTATCATGTAGAAGGGATGCTCTATGACTAAGCTACATGTCAAGTTGTTTTCAGATTTTTTTTTTTGGCAGTAGTACTAAATAACCAAGGTTGGGTAGTTACTGAGAGAACTTGGAATAAAAGAAGAGCAATCTTCTCTTAAACAAAGCATCCATGTGCTCAAATTTGTGAGCTATTTGAGCTCTTGCTAATTTGACAGATTGCAGTTAATTCTTTGAAAAGCTACCCAGAACTTCCTATCCTAACTTCTGCATGGATCATTGTATTAATAGGCAGTAAAAAGAAAAAAGGGGGAAGAGAAATATTTGAACTTGGAGTGAAGCACAACTTTTTAGTCTCCCCTTTTAATCGGGATTTTACTTGAGATTACTCTGTGCAGAGTTCATCTTCTGCCAGTCTGTCTCCCTGAAATGATATGCTCCTGATTAGACTGGCAGCACTGCTGAGGCAAGAGAGGACACAAAACTGAATCTGTAGACTGGAGAAAGCAGGCATGATATTCTTGTTTGATTTAGAATGACCTTGAACTATCATGGTACCGAAAAGTTGGGTGAAAGGGAAGAAAATTTAGGAGCGAGAATTAAAAAAGTGAAAAAAAAATTAACAAATCGTTAAGTCTGTCTAGAACTGTGTGGTTTTTGCAAACAAGGAATAAACTGTCCTGTTAAGCATTGGAGGCCAAATTTTTCATAGAATCACAGAATCGTAGAATGATTTGGGTTGGAAGGGGCCTTAGTGACTGCCTGGTTCCAAACCACCTCCCACCAGCCCAGGTTGCTCCAAACCCTGTCCAACCTGTTGTGGGATTAAGGCCCTTTTGCCTAAACTTTAGTTCTATCTACAAGGCAACCATCTTGGCTAAAACATTACCAGAGTGCTTAGGCCTCAAACACTAACCATTCTCAGGGGACTTGATGTGGGATAATTATATAAAATTACTTAATTGCCTACATAGCATTGATCACCTATTGGAACATCGAGAAAGTTTCCAGGACAACGTGCAGCTGGTGCATCAGGAGCTCTCCCCACAAAGGATTCCAAGCAATCTTAGAGACCAGTAGCATTAAGGCAGCTTAATGTTCTCTCCCTAAGAGAAATCCCACAGAGCATGGAACATTGTGGAGATACCGTAGTCAGGCTCTGTGAACACAAAGGAACCTGGAGATGTCAAGGAGCCAGCTGACTGCACATTTACTATCCTGGGCCAAGAGTCTGTCATCTTTTGATCAATGCTGTTCATTGGGTGAACTATGCTCATTATAATCACATTATAATAGCAAACCACACCTCCATCCCAAAAGCTACCTGTCTCTGAGGTGTAACCACCCCTCACTGAGCTTGCGGATTGAATTTTTCTAGTCTGTACCTTTAAACGTGAAGCGAGGAAAATTTGCACCAGTAACAGTAAAGATATGCATGACTAGAGTCACTCAAGCTCCACCTGAAAAGTAACAAATAATATAAAAAGGGCCCAAGAGAGGGGGAGTGTTAGGGAAGATTCCACCATTGTCATGGGAAGTATCCCCACAGACCACCTCTGACTTCTGGGATCAGTCGACGGGCTGAGCCTCTCTTCACCCCCGTAGGGACGCCTTTGGGGAAGGTCCGAACACTTGGTCTCACCAAGTGCTGTCCCAGGATACTTAGGAAATCCTTACAGAGCTGCTCATAATCTATTACATCTGTGACTTTTGCACGTGCTTTGCAGTTAGTCACTATTACCGGCAATCAAAACGAATCTGTGTATCTGTTGCTTCAATAAATTATATTTGATTTTGATCCGGCCTTGTGAGTCCCTGTTGACCCTTTATCCACAGAGTCTGGCCATGTGAGTATTTAATTCCGATCTGATCCTGTGAGTCCCTGATGGCCTCGTAATTCCAGGGACGCTGTCAAATCGAAGATGTATATTGCCACCCTTGTGAAGCCTGGCTGTGTAATTCCAGGGACGTTGCCAGATCGAAGACAGTTGGGTGAGTCACTGAATCACAGAATTGTTGAGGCTGGAAAAGACCTCTGATCATCAAGTCCAGAGAGTCGCGTTAGTAACGTGGAATTGGGCATCACTCAGAACCTAAGACCAGCCGCCCCCAGCCCCTCTGCTATCTGAGGACAAGCTGAAACACAAGGGGGTTTAACTTCTGCCAAACTGGTTTGCAACAGGAATTGTCGCCTCTCTTCTTTTAACGCAACACCTGTCCTTGAACACTTACAGGGAGGAGGTGTTCACTCGTGTTCCGAGGCAAATATACCTTCTAAATATCACAAAAGGCCTTAACGCCACCAAATAGTATATTTTATTTCCGAGTATGAATTTTGGACAGGAATGGAGCCTGGAATCATTGTTACCTTGTCTCTTTAGTGTAACCTGGAGGTGAAAATGGCAGAAAAAGTGCAGGATTCGGATGAAACAGATTCTCAGAAACTGTCTTCACCTCTTGTTAGACCCTAACTTTCTGTATCTGTCTTGTGCAAGGCTGCCATAACATGAGAAACAAGTTTTTCACGGTCTCTTTTTTTGTATCTAGCACATAACTTGGGATCAAAAATTGCCTGCAAACAAATAGTGAACAATTATTAGTCTAAGACTGTAAAATCTGCCAAAATCTATAGGGTACATGAGCAAACCGCTAAAACAACTGAAGTAGCTTCAGAAATCAAGTTCTGTTAGGGGATTATTTTCAAATTGAAAAAGCAAATAAATTATTTCACTGAATTTATTACTTTCTTCTATTTTTAATAATGTTCCTGACATTGCCAATAAGACACAGTGTAAAGACTTTCAAGGGAGAGAGACTTGACAGCTGATATGCAGTACTGCAGAGGCAGAAATAGGAATGGAATACGTAAAAAATTATTAGAGGTCTGAGAAGCTCCAGAAAAAAAAAGAAAAAAAAGGAAAAGAATATATTTACAAGATCTTGGTGAGTTAAAGTAAGTAATACTGGGGGAAAGAAAAAAACCAAACAAAAAGCTTTGAGTTATTTTTTTCTTGGAATATGCAGATTTTTAAGGGAAATTCCGACCATATGACTTAAGCTGCGTTATAATCCTTCAAAATACTTATTACTACCCAAAATATTGAACATGATGGTACTTTATTTCCAAGTATATATGTGTATATATATATGTATATAATTATATACACACACAAGTGTATATATTTATTTCCAGGTGTATGTGCCTGTATATATGTGCACATCCCACAGGCAGAAAGAACTAATTAATTTTGACGCTTAATTTTGTTTTGGGCTAGCCCCACTACAATGTCTCTATCCACAAGTATATCTCATACATTTTCAGAACTTTTTGACTAGAAACAGAAGTTTCTTCTATATTTGCATTATAACATTATGACCTTTCTTCTGCACGTCATCTATATAAACGTTCCTTTTTGTCTGAAAGTCAGGGATATCAGTTTCTTTACTTTCACATGTTTATTCTTATATCTTCATGAATATGTCATTCGGCAAGAAGTATGTGTCTAAGATGGCAACATAGTTCTGTCTTTAGCAGCAGGTATATTTGTTGTTATTCTGTGTCTTCCTTACACTTACTTTTTCAAAAATGTATTAGTAATACCTCTAAAGGGTCAACTATTCATAGTATGTTCATCATATGAAAATGAAAAAACTACATTATTTGGCACTGTGAATTCTCATGCTGGAAAATAATTTGCTCATAATGGCAAATAATATTCAGCAGATAATTTTGAAAAGCAGGTAAATAATAATAATAGAAAATGTCAATGAAAATTGCAAACTGATTTCATAATGAATGATGGCTTATCTCTTCTTGAGTGTACCCAGTTGAAAAATTCATATAGTTGTTTAATTATAGCTTCCTGAATAAGTCATGTTATTCCTCTTCTTTCCTGAATGAGTCAGACTGCCACCCAGCATAATGTATGTGGACCGTTGCTTTTGAGATGAGCTTAGGAAAATCTCGTTTACATTTTATTTCATACAAAGTATAATTATTCAGGCTTCAAATGTCTTTTTCATAATATTTGTGATGGGAAAGCATGAGGACCTGATGCACACGGAACGGAATATATGTCTGAAGGAATTTCAAGTGCAATCAAACAGGGATTTATACTGAGATAATGACAAACATAATTGCAGAGAATTTCCTAGTTTTCATCTTGAAAAATTTATCAGTTTATATTTCGATGACAAGTTGCCGACACACACAGTCGAGAGAATTTCTAAATGCATTTTATTTTGAAAGAGGTGGCCATCACAAAGCAGAAAATTATTTTGTAGTTTCAGACGGAACTCCTATATTCAGTTTTCCAGGTTAAAACCCTTCTCCCCGTGGTGGACTCTGATAGGAGAGGAAGAGCTCAGTCCTTCTGTCTCTCTTCTCAGCATCTCGCTTATGAAGAAATTGCACCCCAAATTCTCATGCAATGGGAAGACCAGCAGTAGTGTCAAGGCGAGAGTCTTATGATGTAGCGTAACGTCACTGGCTGAGAATTGCTTCCATAGCTTTTTGTACTACGGCTATTTTGCAGATTCCTAAATTGAATCTCAGAATAGCACAAACATTTCCAAACTGAGGTATCTAAAGTTTTGGTGGCTCAGCAGACTTCTTTGTTTTCCATATAGCTCCAAAATCAGTGCTATGGATACGAACACATTTTCCCTTCAGTTTGGTAGCTTGGTTTTGGCACCCTTTTGATGTTTCCTATTTGGATATGAACAGCTTGCGCTTCTGTGGTGAGTGCTTATCAAAGTAGCAGATGAAATGAAGTCCTAACTTTGACATTACTCACAGGAATTTATGCCATTGATTTCCAGAGAACCAGTATTTTCACCCCATTGTTGATGCACTGACAAGAAAAAATCTTCTCCTGAGTACAAGTCAGCTGCTGTCACAAGTATATCTATCATGGTCATATAGTATTTAAATGCAGAAGGTGAAGTGAATCTTTTTTCTTTTCTTTTTTTTACTTTTTTCCATATTCAAAATGGTGAGCATCAAATGGCTTCGCAGAATCAGGCATTCCTTCAGGTTGGAAGGGACCTCCTGAGGTCTCTAGTCAAGCCTGCTGCTCGGAGCTGGACCAATATTAAACGTAAACCAGGTTGCTAAAGGTTTTTGCCCAGTCAGGTCTTGGAGACTGCATTACATCCTCACAGTGATTTCTTTTTGCCCCTTACATCTGGCTGGAATTTCCCCTTGTTCCACGAAGTATCGGCAGTATCAGGATGTGCTGCGTTATGACATAATCAAAAGGAATTGGGCTATGAGGAGAGCTGTCTACAGACGCATGGATTCCCTAGCAGTGGCTGAATGTTCAAGACAACCTTTGCATTCTGAGCTTGAGCAACAAACGTTGAAACAGTCCTACAGGGGAGCAGCTATTCCACTTGGCTGGCTGATATACTAAAGCTTTCCCCTCTCTTATACCCACAGTATGATGCTGTGATGAGCTAAAATATAAAGATGGTTTTGGGAGGAGCAGGATTCTGAACAGGAAATACCAGACACTGAAGCTGGACCAGAATAGTTGGTCAAACTTTGACAGTTTTATTGAGTCTTGCAGTCTTTCACTTCCACTTACTGATGGGGGAAATGAGAAAAACTAAAAAAGCCTTAGGCTTCAGGTTCCTATGAAACATCTTGCAAAACTTCTTCGGGTTTTTAAAACTCTACCTGGTGATGTTTAGATAATATTTGTTTAAGAAGCATGGTTGCTTTTTACTTTCAGTTGCTGCATGAAAATATCTGTAATTTTCATATACCATCAGATCAAAAAGTGACACAATTTATTTGTAAAAATGAATGCTTAATATTTGGACCACTTGCTTCTGGACCACTTGCTTTCTGATCATGGTAAGTGAATGAAGCTGAACCTGTTCTCTGTAGCTCAGGAACTCACCTGTCTTCAGGTAAGACTGTGTGGAGGGTTGATTGGTTGTAGCAAGAGAACCCAACCCTGCTCATTTTTTAGAGTATGAAGTAAACATTATCTCAGAACTCTCTTGCTCTGTGTCAGATTCAGAATTAGGTATAAGTTACATTTCTGATATCTGACGGTGCCAGTGTAGGAGGTTCTTTGACATCTTTACCTGCCTACAACACGTTGTGCTTTAGGATACAGAGGGTGTTGTAAATCAACGTGCAAGACGCTGGTTAAAAAGGAACATTTTGTCAGAAGATGTCAGGTTGTACCATACTGATTTCTTCTGTGTGCCATGTAAGACAATGTTCGATATGTTTTACCTGTACGAATGCTTGTTTAGTGAAGGTTTTTTCTTTGTATTTCACCTCAACAATTACTGATGCTTCGTCATTTAAATTGCTCAGAAGATCATTGAAATAATCTTTTTATAATGGCTAAGTTGCATTCATTCTTTCCTCACTCTTCTAGTCAAATGAAATGGCTGAAATATCCCTGCTCAGATATTTCTAGGATCATGCTGAAGATGCTAAAATTAGGAATATTTCCGTCACTAGAGTGAGTATTTGAGCCTTCTCAGTGGTTGAAGCATGGAGTTAGAAAGAAGCCGTTTATAATTGTGGTTGTCACTGCCCTCGTGTATTTCTTGTAATATATTTATGCATCACTCAGCCTGAAGTTCTTCAGGTTCAGATCTTAACTGTGAGTCTGGGATGTGTTAATGTACGTACCTGTCACTGGCTCAGCACGAGTAGCCTTTATGGATAGACCCACCAGTGATCCAGTGGTGGCTCACAGCTTTGTCTGTGTGGAAATCCAGTCATCCTTACAACATGCTTGAATCACAGTGGAATTACATTTTTATCTGAGGAGAGGTTCCCATCTCATTTCCTGTGACTCAAGTGAACAAGTCTGGAGCTGAATGCAGAAATCAGCATCTTTAACGCCACCGGTGCAAAACAAGGGTCACATTTGTTTGCAGAGTGAAGGCTCAGTTAAGTAAGGGAGAAGGATTTCAATTTCATCCTTATTTGATATGGGTTTTTTCCTTTCTTTTCTTTAAAAGACAACCAGTCTTCAAGTGAAAAATAAAAGGAAAAGCTCAGTCTATACTTGAATGTATATTCATAAGCAGGCCTAAATAATTTAACAAGAGCTTAATCCTTTTCATTTTAAGAAACATTACATTAATCCATTTATATGAGATCATTATTTCTAACTCTTCCATGAGGCAGAGCCTCGGTACTTAACGTAGTCTTTTGAATTTTAAAAATGGAAGAAACATGACAAATTTCCATGAATAATGGCAAATACTGGGTTTGTTCCCCTTACAGTTTGGTAGCTTTTAGTCCAGCTCACAGATGATTGATACCAGTCCTCTCAATGCAGGAGTGGATCTCCATCCTACAGCTCTCGTTTCAGGAACTTCTTTGCAGATACCTAGTCCCAGCTAACATAAAAGATGGCATTTCTATTCATAAAGAGCCCATTACAGTAAATTCATCCTAAATCCTTTCCAAAGGCCAGGCTAGCTGTGAGGTCCCTGAGGAGCCAGGTTTGCCCTTTGCAGCTCAGACTTTCTGCGTTCCCACAACGTGTAATTAAGCTGCAGCATTCCCTGCGACGGGACACTGTGGATGCTTAAACATTTACATAGTGTCGAAAAGCAATTAGACAAATTAGAATGGAAAATAGATCCATGAGGGCTTTATTAACCACAGGGATAACATTTTTGGTTCAGGAAATCTCTAGGGTGCAAACCCCTGGAGATGGGAAAGTGTTTCAAGAAGTTACCTCTTCGTGACCTCTGGACAGGGACTCGCTTAGGGCTGTCTCTCTTGTGGCCGGATACCAGGCTCGATGAACTTCAATGCTGATCCGCTACAACCACTTCTCCAAAGTGTGGGGCCTGCAACATTTTGGACCTGGGTGTTCTCATTGACAGCCGGCTGAAGATGAGCCAGCCGT
>NW_009734542.1:315-1973 GCF_000703405.1 Apaloderma vittatum | reverse complement strand
GTAAGAACTAGTGGGAAACCATGATGTTTGCTATGTTTTTAAAAAGGCAAGTAATTTAAAAAGTTTGTCCTCTCAGAGGAGTTCCCACACCATGCACACAAGTACAAGAATGTCTTACACCAGTCTCAGATGTGGCATATTTGTCATCGAGTTAGAAATGTGAGCAAAAACAACAGCCCAGATGACATAACCTTGCTAGTCACAAAAGCAAGAAACAAACATTTTATTTAGGCTTCCCATCAGCTTTGATCTGAAGTCACAGTTTAGAGAAAAAATCCTGCAGACTTCTCAGCAGAAAATAAAACAGAAAATTAACAGAAGCAAGCAATGCATAGACATCTACGCATAATCTGAAAAGGCAGCTTTATGGTTTGATCTGTGCGCTCATCCACTTTATCCCAATGATGTTAGCTGTAAGCACCACTGGTGGTTAATTCACTTCTTACTCAAGTGCGGCAAGAAAATAAGGAAAGCAATAAAGCACATCAGATGGAAGCGAAGGCGTGAAAAGCAGTAGAGGAGCACACTGCCAGGTTACGTAGGTGCTTTCATATTCAAGAAGTTGCTCAGCTTTCTGAAATCTGAAGAAAAGTGTTCCAAATAACCTGTCAGCTGTTTTAAAACCAACATGAGGGAAATTGTGGGTCTTCAGGAGTTCCCATCATAAACCAGCAACTTTCTGTGATTTGGAAATCTGCTTCAGAATTATTCTGTTTCAGCAGAGGCTGCTGCTGGAAAGATTATTTTATTTATGAAGGAAAGGAAAACAAAGACCCAACCCAGCAACTACATGCTAAAATTATGAACATTCTCCAAATGTAATAACCAATTTGGTTGAACAGATTAATCTGATGTCAGACAAAAAAAATCCACTAAAAATCCACTGTAAGTAGAAAAATTTTAGTTTCTAAATTGGGAAGGAAGATTTCTCTTAAAAGTTGATATCCAGGACATTGTCAAACTCCCAATGCTACACCGAAAAAAAAGTCCAGTCTTACTATTTCCTACAGCATTATTTGATATTATCAAAATAAAGTAGAAGATAGCTTTAGACAGTCAAGCAATTCTTATTCTCAAAGGACTACAGAGAAAAATATTACAGAATCAGTTCTAGTTTTACTCATGTTACAGCATTCATTGGTTGGGGAAATCATAGAATCTAATCATAGAATCATTCAGGTTGGAAAAGACCTTTAATATCATCGAGTCCAACCGTTAACCTAGCAAGTCCACCATTAAACCATGTCCCTAAGCACCACATCTACACGTCTTTTAAATACGTCCAGGGGTGATGACTCAACCACTTCCCTGGGCAGCCTGTTCCAGCGCCTCACAATGCTTTAATCGATTTTTTTCCCCCCAATATCCAACCTAAACCTCCCCTGTTGCTACTTGAGGCCATTTCCTCTTGTCCTATTACTTATTACATGGGGGAATAGATCGCCCCCCACCTGGCTATAACCTCCCTTCAGGTAGCTGTAGAGAGTGAAAAGGTCTCCTCTTGAACTTCCCTCTTCTCCAGGCTGAAGAACCCCAGTTCCCTCAGCGATTCCTCATAAGACCCCTCACCAGCTCCACTGCCCTTCTCTGGACCTGCTCCAGCCCCTCAATGTCGATCTCTTCCCTACTCCTGCTGGCTCCACTATTTCTGATACACG
>NW_009734542.1:0-264 GCF_000703405.1 Apaloderma vittatum | reverse complement strand
CAGGATTCGAGGTGCAGCCTCACCAGTGCCGGAGACATTTTCACTGTTTCGGAAACTGGCCTGAGAACAAAAAGAGGAGATACTGATTTTTAACATCCCCGCTGCACTTCATCCATCCATCCATCCATCCATCCCTCCAGAAAAAGCGGCAGCAGTTCCTACGGCCCTTCTCCACCGCCGCCCCGTTCCGCACACGGGTGACTAACGGCTCTGCGTGCCGGGGGCGTGGACCAGTTTCCATGCCAAAAAAAAAGAAAAAAAAAA
>NW_009734541.1:0-1674 GCF_000703405.1 Apaloderma vittatum | reverse complement strand
ATCTGTTTGCTCTTTCTCACTTCTCACTACTTCTCTCTGATTTTTTCTTTTTAATAAATGTAATTAGTTTCCCCAAAATCGAGTCTGTTTTGCCCGGGCCGATAAATGAAAATGATCTCCCTGTCCTTATCTCAAACCTTAAGCCCTTGGAAATATTTTCTCCCCCTGTCTAGTGGAGAAGGGGGAGTGAGAGAGTGGCTGTGTGGGTACCTGGCTGCTGGCCACGGTCAAACCACGACAATCTCTTAGCATTAAACACATGAATTGTTGTCTTGCAGCATCAGCAGTGGTACTTCTCTGTAGGCATCCTAGTTACAGAATTAAATTGAGTTTCCTAGCCAAGGAATCTATCCCTCTGCTTTGTAAAACCCAAAACTTTTCCCAAATGATCCCTTTCACCAATTTACCAAAGTTAAGCAAATTTTACCACCACTTTGAAAAATTCTGTTCCAGAACCTCACTTCCAGTCACTGTATTTGGATAAAAACCTTACTGCACTACATGAGATCTTAATAGCAGCTGCCTTTAATGAGTCCAGCTGAGTTTATAGCAACTACTTATAAATCCCAAAAAACTGTAGCTGCAGTACAATGGAAAAGCAAGGTTCGCAGCTTGCTTTCTGTTCTGTAGGCGGACAGTCGTGGTCCCCAGGAAGCCATTTTGTTGTCATATTTCACTTGAAAATTAACTGAACAGCAGTAGGAAAGACTTCTACCTTGCAGTCTCTTCCACATCCTTTGAATTTCTTAATTCCTCCTTCTAAAAATATCCTGCTGTGTCTTACATGTAGCAAAGATGCAGGTATTTTCTGTTAATATTTGCTCTCTTATGCTCTTCCTAAGTCCATAGACACAGAAGATTCGTGAGGAAGTAGATCCACAATTCCGTGCCAGTCTAGTTGGCTTGATTTCAAAAGAGTCAATAGAAGTGCTTTCAGAAACAAAAAGTGCTTTCAGAAACAAAAACTATCCATCTTGACACATGCCCCAGTGGTCCTGACACATGGTGGCCCCACGTGTAACAACTCAAAATCAGGTTGTGCTTCATGCTATCTTTGTGCCTTCACAACAGCCTCTTCTCTTTATGGGCCTTAAAAGAAAGTAAATGGCAACAGGCCGTTGTGGGCTGCAGGATTGGAAGCCAGCGGCTGCACGGACCCTTTCTTAGAGCTTCTGATGTCGGCTGCCTTCTCTTCTTGAAAAGATCCAGCGGCATCTTAGCCTATAACATTTGTTGGAAAGACAACAACTCACAGCAGCCACACTCCTCTTTTTCCCCTTGAAGTGTAAAAAGACTTCCCCTCACTTTTTCCACACCTTGATTTTCTCTGACTTCTTTTGGACAATGTCATATATTCCCACTTCTGGTGAGTACAAAAAGAAAGAGAATATGCCTCATTTTTCTGCAAGATCTTACCAAACACATTGGGAAACTTAAATCTAACTTATCGCTGACCTCAGAGCCGAAACTTTTATCCTCCTCTTTGTTCCCAGGATGGTCTGCAAAACCCAACCAAAAATCAAATGAGTAGCAGCCACTTGTAAGTACAACGGTCTGAAATAGCTGCACTTGGAGACCACAAGGTAATGGGCTGCTACGCCCCCTGGTGGGAACAAAAGCCCTGGTTCTGATCCACTATCACAGGGAGGGAATCATAGAATCATAGAATGGCCT
>NW_009734540.1:27395-45969 GCF_000703405.1 Apaloderma vittatum | reverse complement strand
CATTATTTTAAAAAAAGGAAAAGATAATGTTTCCATGCCTCTACCAAAGTTCATGACTTCCTTATTATTGTTTTTTTCCAGACTCAGTCTATAAAATGAGGAATACTTCTGTGTACACTTTTCTTAAGAGCTCTCGGAAATCTGTTCATGTAGTGAAGTTCATTATTTCTTTTAGAATGTAAGTAAGAAACATTAACACCTACTTTTGTACTAGATCAGGTTGTTCAGAGCCCCATCAAGCCTGACCTTGAATGCCTCCAGGAATCGGGTTTCTGCCACCTCTCTGGTCAACCTGTTCCAGTGTTTCACCACCCTCATAGCAATTAACTTCTTCCTAATGTCTAATCTAAATCTACCCTGCTCTATTTCACTTCAGGTTACTGCAGCAGTCAGAAATAGTAGTGGAATTCAACAGAATCACAGAACTGTTGGAGTCAGAAGGGACATCTAGAGATCATCTAGTTTAAACCCCTGCTAAAGCGGGATTGCCTAGAGCATGTCACACAGGACTGCATTCAGTCAGATTTTGAAAGTCTCCAGAGACAGAGACTCCTCAGCCTCTCTAGGCAGCCTGTTCCAATGCTCTGTCACACTCACAGTAAAGAAATTCTTCCTCATATTTAAATGAAACATCTCGTGTTCCAGCTTGTGCCTGTTGCCCCTCATCTTATCATTGGGCACTACTGAAAAGAGTCTGGCTCCATTCTACCTGCACCCACTCTTTACATATTTATAGACATTGATAAACTCTCCTCTCAGCCTTCTCTTCTCCAGGCTACATAGCCCCAGCTCTCTTAATCTTTCCTTGTAAGAGAGATGCTTCAGTCCCCCAAACATCTTTGTTGCACCAATTTGTGGGTCTGATGCTCATCTCAGTTCCTTCACTGATGTCTGTGTAGTGTTTAGGGAGTACAATCAGTACCAAATCCACTGTGCAGCCTGCAGTACTCAAGCAGGAATTGCTAATATCTGTTTGTAACCTTTTCCTACAATTAAACACTATTTGCTATTAATTGTTCTTTTGTCGTGGTTGCCATGCCTGTTTCTCTACTGTGACACATCGCCACAGCAAGAGAAAGTGCAACGCTGCTTAGAAAAAGCAAGAAAGGCAAGAAAGGCAAAAAAGGCAAAAGAGACATAGGAACGTTGCAGATGGAAAGGGTGCCCCATCCCTCTGCAATGCTATAGGTCAGACAGCAATTTGTAAGGAAAATCCAAGCACCAGGCGTCAATGAGTTATACAGAAAATAGTTTAAAACTGATTCTTGTAAAACTGTACAAAAGTCACATCATAATTCTTTATTTCTAGTATAAATGCTACAGTGATGGCTCTAATGATGTAAAAGCTAGTATTAAGTGATCTGATTTTTGTGGACTGGAAGATTTTTGGCAGTCTAATTATGTGATTCCTTTCAAAACCAGATACGTCTGAGAAATTTAGACGTGATTTAAATTACACTAGTTGTGCATTTCTGCATTCTGAATGAAACATGTTAACTCAGAGGAATTCAGAATTCTGTGCACAAAAGTAAGAACAAAAGGGATAATATTTTCTGCATAATTGACTATGTAGGGATTTTTATCACTTTATATATTACATACATATATATTACATATATAAAATATTTAATATAATTGCATTTATACAGATATGGGTCTGAATATACCTCTCTGTAGATATTCAAAACCCAACTGGACAAAGTCCTGCACAGCTTGTTGTAGCTGACACTGCTTTAGCAGAAAGGTTGAGCTAAATGATCTGGAGAGGTCCATTTCAACCTCAATAATTATATGATTATGTGATATTAATGAATTTGAACAGGTTTTAGGCAAAGGAGAGTAGAAGAAAATCTGGCTTGAAACTTCATTGGTCTTCCTTTTTTTTTTTTTCTCTCATTCAGAAATTCAGAAATTATTCAGAAATATTATACATACAAATATTCAATGAAAAGTTCAGGCTTCATCACAAATCACAGATTTCCAATGTGAGACTTTGGATTAAGTTTTCACTTACATTTCTTTTTAATAATAAACTTGATTCACGATTTTATTTCACACTACAGTCAAAAAGTATTCTCTCTTGAATAAACATGATCTTTCTCCCACTTGGCAGTATCCAGCTGTCATGTTGTAATACTTTTTATTTTTAAGATCACGGGAAAACATTTGCAAGATTACTGGGAAAACAAAAGCCTAAAATATAGGCACAGATTGCATAAAATCCTATAAAAAAATTCTGACGAGGTCTAGAAAGATGTTGGTGATTAATGCTCAGTTCCACTGGCAGTTCTTTTTCAAAATTCACCAGCAATGATAGCTGATGACCTTATCAGGCCCTGCTCTTCTGATGAAACCATCTCCTCCTCGCTTTCCTACTGGAGTTGCACGTCAGTCTGCTGTGAGACTTGATGTGATCGTATGGAAGTTACTGCTCTTTTTTGCTTTTGAATTCTAATAAGAAAGGAAATCAGACGAGTCAGTTACGGTTCATTGTAGATACTATAGAAGATGGGAACTGCAAAATTTCACAGTTTAGAACTATGCAAGATCAGACTGGGCTTGCCACTGTGGGTGAACAGAGATAAGAGGGTGGTAGAATTGTCTCCTTCCAAATGCATGTAGTTAGTCCATGCTAGAGCTGTTATCAGATCTGCAGCTGATGTAAATTGACACAAAATTAGAAATCCAGCAGTTTCACTTATCGATATCTGATAAGAGTGCATTCCAAAGGAGCACAGGAGTCTGGGAGTTAGCATCGCCAGCCGTTCTTGACTTTACAAAGATTAAAAAAGGCTTTTTCCACACTGAGACATAATAAGGCTATTCCTGTTTGAGAAATTGTAAATAAAATCACAGTTTCTCCCAGGAAGCATTTTCTTTAAGTAATTTTCATATGTAGTGTGTATTGCAGAGGAAGAAATGTATACTACCTTTACTATTTGTAAGCATTTTCCTAATCATTACAGTTTCAGTTTATCTCAGTTCTCATCATAAAGTTATTTTTCGAGTCAAAGCTTCAGCTGTGACAGGTTGTTGACATTCGATTGTGAGATCCGCATATGCAAATCTTGTGGTGGCCATAAATCACTAATTGTTTAGCATTATCATTAAGTAGTACCTAAGACATTACAGATTCTTCTCTCTGTTTACAGGAAGTAACTGTTTTATAACATGCAAATAAGTTTTTTATTACTCATCAGTGTACAGCATCTCTTGCTCCAATGTTAATCTAAAAGGGAAAGGACTAAAAGATCTTGGCTCTTTAAATATAACCTATACAAATCTGAGATGCTAAATGTCCTGACTCAACTGCCATCATCAAAAGTACTTAAATGTATTAAAAAATTATCTTAAAATAATCCCACAGCAACACTCACTAATGCCCCCTCAAAAAAAAATAAGCAAACCACAAAGAACCCCCTGAAAAAACCCCAATTTGTTGGTTCTGAGCAGATGTACAATTTTACCAGGCCAGTCACAGAGATGTTATGTGGTTTTTTTAACGTCTTTTGTAATGTTATAAACACCAAAGTCAAAGGAAGAATCAAGATTTAGCACTTAGTATCACTGATGTCTTATTTTCGTCCATTTATCTTTTTTATGTTATTACATTTAACATATTTTCACAAGCAACCAGACTTTTTTCTCTCACCTACTCATGTTTCGCCTTACTAAAAAAGCATATGTAGGTAAGCATAATTTTTTAATGAATGCACTGTTTTAGAACACAAATAACAAAAACAATAGAAAGAAATACTTCTTTTTCTTGAAATAAAGTTTTCTTTGTTTCTAAAAGCTTCCAGATTTTTCCATTATGTATATATGAAGACTACAAGTAATGTTCAGAGGTATATTTCCATTGTAGTCATTGCCATGAGTATCTTCTCTACTTTGTCTGCCTTTTCTAAATGCTAGCATGAAAAAAGCAGCTCTAAACGCAGCAATAAATTCACAGTTTATAAAAATATTTTTCAATGTGTTTTTCAAGGTTAATAGGTGCAGATGATACAGACAAAGATGTCCTATTTCCTATCTCTAGTTTGTCCATTTCTGTCTACTCTGAAGATATTTTTGTCAACAAAAGGCAAAGATAAAAAGATTTATCCTAGAGATACTCTGAATTAAATGTTCTCAACTATGGCATTTACAGATATTCCTTGGGCTTGGATGGGACATCTTTGGTACAGACCGTATCTACCATGCTCAAGTAAAAATCAGCAAAAGACATAGTTTATTTGGAAACATAGTTTATGTTTGAGAAAATATGTGTTTATTTACTTATTTTCAAGGGAAACATTACAAACATTAGTAAGTCATAACTATCTGTCCGTATTCTGTTTTAAATCTAGTTAATTGAAATATTTATTACTGAGAGAACATGTGAGGGATATCTTTGTGTGGAATATTTATTACTGAGAGAAAGTGTGAGGGAGATCTTTGTGTCCTTGAAAGTAGACAGATTTTGTAATTTATTCTAGTAACACCTCAGTTTCACCCAAGTTTTCAGTAAAGTTATGATCAGGATCTTATACAATTAATGAAGGTGTGCTGCTCAAGGCCTCATCCTACTTACAAATCCCACAAAATCAACGAGGCATTGTTTGTGAACAGGTTTGCCACCACAGTTCCAAATCCTGCATTGGGGACTTGACGGAAAACAAATCAAAACAAGGAACATTGAGAAACAGATTTACAGAATGAGACGTGAATGGTGTTCTTAAGATGGAAAGGCCATGGGCTTTCTGAGGAAAACATGAATCAAGAGAATTGGAAAGCACTGATGTGCCACTGCTCTGGCCATTCTCCTGGTAGGATAATTTGCATTATTTTTATGCTTTGAGCTGACTGCCTAGGTCAGCAAAAAGGAACTATGCATCTGCACACTCATTCTCTGCCCCCATGGACAATGGGGAGCAAGAAAATTCAACAAAAAGGCTCAAGGTGTGAGACTAGGGCAGGGGGTGTTTGTTCACCATTTATGATCATGGGCAAAAACCAGAGGAAACTAGAGGAGAAAATATTAATTTACCAACACCAGTTATCAGTTAAAACAGAGTAGGAATGTTATGAATGGCGGGAATAAAACCCAAGAGCCAATTAAGAATTTAAGTGACTAGTAACATTTATTCAAATTAGCAGGCGGCTGAGCAAGCAAAACAGGCCTGGGCAGCTGCGGGACCTCCCTGCTCTACCGAATGTTTTTTTCTTTCCTCCCCCGGCAGGCCCTTTTTATCAACGTGTAACTCGAACTGCGCATGTGCCGGCTGTTGCTAGGGGGTTGGTTCATGTCTCCCGGTGGTCGGGCAATGAAGGCTGGTAATTTTCCTCTGCGTTGTTCTCCGTGATCTTGACAGTTCCCACCTGAGTGTCGTTCTTCAATGTATCCATATATCCTTGGCCGGGCGAGCACACACCGCAAAAGGATGATCCCCCCTATCCTGGGGCGGGGCGGGGAGAGAGAAGCGGTGGCGACGGGGTGCTAGGAATGGCTCGGCACGGCAGTGGAGGGTCCGTGCCCCGTGCGTATGTTTGTGTTTGAAGTTCAATTGCTCCCTCCCTCTGCCAGGACACTACAGCTTGACAATTTTAAAACACATTTCATAACTTTGAGTCAACAAACAACAAATCATAAAATTTGATTAACAAATACCATATGTATTCTATCACAAGGAAAATGAGAGAAAAATACATAAATAAATACAACTGAGTCTTAAATACACTCTCCCCTCACCCCTCTCTTTTTCCCATTTACCTCCTTCCCCACATTGGCACAAGGGGAGCAGGGTGGAGAGTGTGCGGTCTGTCTTGCCATTACTCATTGTCCATGGCAGTTCTTCCCTGTGTTCTTCACACCAGTGTGGGACCGACCTTGGAGCCACGGGTCATTTTGGATGCATCCTCTGTTCCTGTGTGGTTTCCCCTGGCATGAGCTTCTCCACGTAATGCTGCATCCTGGACATTCTTGTCGCCATCAATCACCTCAGCTGGCAGGTAATCCTCTCCCTGTCATCTCACTCACCATGGGGCTCTGGGGAATGCTCTGCTTTGGTGCCTTTCTTCCCCACTTTCCTCACTGTCCACATTCCTTTGCTTTTCTCACCTCACCTTCCTCCAAACGAAGAAACTTCCCAACATAAAAGACAGGGCAAAGAGAGACAAAAAGAGAGGCTAGTTCAATAGGTTTCCCCTCTTAAATACGTTGATCACAGAGGCACTGATTCGCCTGGCCTTGGCCAGAGGCAGATCCAACTTTTACCTGGGGCTCTGGGAGGCTCTGGAAGTTTCACAAAGAGCCACAAAGAGCCCAGAAGCCCTCTCCTTGCTAGCAGAAACCTTGCCAGACTCAAACCCATGACCATTATCCTCTGTATCAGGAATGGGTGACAACTCTGTGGTTCAAACTGTGCAGGAACTATGCAGCAAAATGTTCAGCCTGGCCTGAATATGCGCTGTCTAGCATCAGATCATCTGAGCTTTAGTTCATTCAAGGCAAATGAAAAACTTCCAGTCAGCCTGGGTTATAGGTAGGAGCTCATTTGCCTTACTTGAAAAAATCCTGTGATGATTTTAATATAAAATTATCTCCATATAAATAACATAAAACTATCTCTGCTGTAGATTTTCTCAAGATTCTCTTTCTGTGTTCACTTACTCAAGAGGCAGGGGCCAGAGGTCTCTTCTGTTACTCTTTATTGTTTTGCAGGTCACTGTTATGGGGAGACTTATCTCACTGTAAATTGCTTATTAATTATTTATACAGCACCTGAGGCCTATTTTTTTGTGTATATGGATATACACATACATATAGGCTACTCTGTATGTAACATTAGGAAATGCTCATTCATTACTGACAAATATCCTTCAACTCACATATGATATGGCTGAATAACCACAGTACAAAATGTTATTTATAACTTTGTTTTTCTACAACTACTGTTTTTCTACTAAGAAACACTATACTCTAAGGAAGATAGATTTTTTTTAGCGAGTTGATGTTTTTCATAAGATGTTTTGACGCTGTTCATAGGTTAGAAGTTGTTTCTGGAATGATAAAATGAATGGGCAAAGTGTAGCTGAAAAAGGTCACAGATGTATTACGTGCAGATAGAAATATCAACATAATTTTTGCTCAGACTTGAAAAGATAAGTCGTGCTCTTGACAATAACAAAATGTGTGAATGTCAACCTAAATATTTAACCTGTCAAAATAAAAAGTAAGACCAAGCCACATAGTTATAATGGAAAGCTGTAGGAAAAATTTAAATGTATTTTATTAATTAACCAATAATAACATGATCCTGATGTTGCACTATCATTCTGAGGTGTGTTTGAAAAGAATTCTGACTGAGGTACTTCTGACTAAACTGGGTCTTAATAGAACATCATATAAATGAAGATAGAAGGACCATGTTTAGGAAAGGGAAATGAGTATGTACACATAATTACGTTCATACAATTAGTATAAGCAAGAAAGGTTGACGTTGTTCAAGTCAAAAGGCTTGTTAAACTTACACATAACAAACACCAAGGTTCAAATCTGGAGGCAAACTATTTTAATGTGCACTTCCCTCCGACAGGTACATAGTATCTCCCTGTTTTGATGTAATTTTTGATATCAAGAGACTTAACATGGAAATTTGAAACTTTTCTTCTTTGTCTTCTTCCTTTTTCCTCCAGTTAATTTTTACAGAAATACCACCAATAAATAAATAAAAAGAATAAAAAAAAATACAAGACAAAAATTACAAAAGATACCTATAAACATATAATTAGCTAGAACAGAAGGTATGTTCTAGGATATGTTGGAACCAGTAAGATACTTCATAATGGCGTCCTGAAACTGCTGTAAAATCCACCAATTTCAATATTTAGCTTCTCATGCTAAAGAAATTAAAAGTGAAGAGTTTTGGACATGGAGGTTAAAGCAAAATTTTTCAACACTTTTCTAAGGTGAACAACATTTTTAGCGCTCAGATAATACATTCCCAACACTCTGGTTTCTGTAAGGTCAGTAAGATGCAGCAGTGCAGATATAGTAATCAGTTTTAATTGTATAGTAAACAGTTTTATTTTTTTCTTCCCACTACAATCTGATGACAGAAAACATTTGCAAAAAACATTATACTTTTCTTGTCTTGTTTAAATCAGCCCCTTTTGACTAAGACAGGGCATTGTACTCATTAGACAGTGTATTTAACAGGTTCTTATGTGGTTCAATTCCCTTTCAGGGTAATGGCTGTGGAATTATAATGTTCTAAGGCATTTAAAGCACCAATTTACTGTGCTTCCTAGTTATAAGATAGGAATGAAGCTGAGTGTGCAGAAGAAGGTACTTTCAGATTCTCAGAGCAAAAGGGAGCAATGAAGATGCGGAAACCTCAGAGCCTGAGGAGAAAAGGATTTAGTGGGATGCTATTGTTTCACCTGTTCCATAACCTGCTCTAAAATGCAGGCAGAGACATAGTACAAACCAGTTTGTGGTTCTTCTGAGAAGGCTTTTTCAGAGCCTGAACTCCTTTCTGCACTCTCCGTATCACTGCTCCAGGCAGTTGATCTGTAACAGTGAGGAAGCAGCTGCACTGTTATGAAATTTGCTCTTCTAGAAAGAAGCCTAGAACATAACAGTAATTCTGTTTGAGTCGAATAAATACTTGATAGTGAATCCCTGTAGAATTATCACTTCTACTCTCTTTTCTCCTCATGGTGATTGTTCAGCCCTCCAGGACCGCAGATATTGGAATTTAGAATTGCTGAGATGATGCTGTGAGCTCCTGCATCCCTGTGAAAAAGAAAATCATAGGTGAAACTGCTTTCTGCTTGTTTTACAAAGAAAATGTGTCTGTGATTCTGTGAGTCTGTGAGTCTGTGATTCTGAATATGCATGCATGCATGTATATGCTCACTGTATATTGAAATCTGCAGTATAAACTCAAACACAGCTCAGAAACAAGCCATTAATCTCAGAAAAAAACATAGATCTGGGCTGAAATTGCCTAAGATTTTATCTTATTGATATTTTGTAATACATTGACAATCATATATTTGTTTCATTGTTGATAATTTATTGCATTAATAATGCTGATTTTCAGTTTAGAGTCCTGTAACTATTCCTGTCATATGATCTGCTTTCTTCTGACCTTGTCTTTTGAAGGAGGAATGGTGACAATCAAAATTCGGCTTTAGTGTTTGAGCCAAAACAGTTCTGATTCTTCTGCTCAGGAAGAGAAAGCACCTAAAGTATATTTCACATGAGAATATTGATGTTACCAGGAAAACTCATTATAAGGTGAAATATACATAAATATTCTTCATGAATTTTCTTTCATTCAATGTCAGAAGGAAAATTAAGGGAAAATGTTCAGTCAGAATAGGGACCTTGAGAGTCAAGAGTGCAATCAAGTTCCAAAAATGAGGATTCTATGTCTCTAGATCAGACTAAATCCATACAGTATTTATAAGCATGGTTAATTTCCTCAAATCCATTTGGAAACAATTCCTGCTTTCTGTTGTTTGCTTACTTGGCAATTGTCACCCATTTCAGTGGCAGTAAAAATTGGATAGATTTTGGGATTCGGTCTAGCTCTTGGCTTCACATAGAAGGAGATCATTCATCATTCAATGTGTATGCCTTTTTCCTAGACTCTTTCAGTGCAGGATTATTATGAATGGAGAAGAAAACCACTTTTTTTTTTCTAACCTATTTTTTCCCCAGGAAAACATTTAGCCTCTATGTGGTGTTTATACACAAACCAGACATCTGGTTCTCAAGTTGAGTAGCCTTCAAAAGTGTCAGGTAATAATCAGATAATTCTTTATTATTTTACACTGAGATAGCACCTCTAATTGGAAGACCTCCAAATTTGAAAATACATCTATTAACTGTTTCTGTAGCTGGATTTTTCTACTTGTCAGTTTAAGGAAATAAAAAGAAAATTTTTTCTCTATTTCTGTTTCTTTTCTTATTCATTCTGTTTTGGGATGATATAACAGGCTTTTAATCGTGTTAGTCTATGTAAAAATAATGGCAAAAAAGGAGTATTAACTTCACCTAGTATGTGTATTTCTGTGGATCTCGACTAATTTAGTTAGGGTCTTGCCTTCATTGACTTGACTATTAACTCTAATTTTGGCAGGAAGAGTATCAGTCTTTCATTTTTGCTGCTGCTGAGTTTCCAGTATGTGCACTTTGAACTCTGCAAAGTCTTAAAGTCCTGATGCCTCTGTCCAGTTTTTGGCCATGACCACAGTGGCAGTGTTTACATCAACACACTGCTCAGTGCCAGTTTGTTTTGCAGTACACGTCTTCCAGAATCAATGTCGAGCTCCAGTTAATCCATAGATATAATATATGAAAGTTCTTGAAACTGCATCTCCTGGCACTTGGAATAAATAAAGATTAGCTGTGAGTTACTGAGAACCAGAACCCTTAATAATTTAAGCCACTAAATTTGTAGCACTGATGCTTGAAAATATTGTCTGTTATTGACTAAGATTTATCAGGCTTCGATCACTTTCCTTCTACTCTTACAAACATGGAATATTGCAGGTTTTTCTCCCAGATGGTTATGCAGGCATGGTGGTGGCTACTTGCTGAAAGGCACGCAGAGCTGGCGGAAAGGCCTGAAGCACAATGCAGGTGTACTTCACTGAAACACTGAGTTCTTTGAGCTTTAGGACTCCTTGTAATACAGTCAGAAACCCCATTTGAATATAGCCATTGGCAAAGACATTTACATATGTAGAAATTACATTTTAATTAGTTTATATGACTACACAAGGTAGGTTTGTTGCAGGAGTTACCTAATTACTAGTAGCAAAACTGATATAATAATGGCCATATGGGTATTTTTCTGCAATTATCATTATTATCTAATCAGCTTCTAAACACTGTTCTGGCTTCTGAACAGCGAGACATGACTTCTAGGGCTGGATTGTTCTGTTGTTAAATGAATGGAAATACAGTGAGGGTATTATTCTCTAGACCATTTTGATGAAGAGCAGACAGTGTTCACATTAGTGCCTCAAGTAATTGATATTTTTAAAAAACCCAAAACACAACAAAAACCAGTGTTGCACAGCTTCTTCCACTGTTGTTGCTCCTTTTTGTTACTCAGTAAAACGGGAACAGCTGATTCTTTCAGAGAGGGGTCAACTTCTCTGAACCATGTTGCATGGAGCCCAGGACGACATGGACTGCAGGTCACTTCTTTGGAACGTGGGTTCCTGGCTGTGCTGAAAATTCACTTGAGCCCTCAATGCCAGCCAGGAAGGAAAAGGATGCTGCAGAGGGAGCTCGATGCACAGTGTGCCACCTCTCCACATACATCTCCTGGAGATGATTCAGGCCCATGAAATTACTTGACAGCTGCCGGTATAGTTAGGATGATCCTTTAAGGCTCTGCTTCTCTCTCTCCACTTGTCAGCTTTCTCTGCAAATGATATGCTTGTAAGAAGAAACACATCATCTCCCCAGAAACCAAATTAATACACAGCTTCTTTTGCCTTTGATGTAAAGATGTCACTATTACTTCAGAAATTGCTATTTTCTAAAAGTTGTTTCAAATGCATGTTAAATTTTTATTAAGAAAGGCACCTGTGTGAAATAAGAGATGTGAAAAAATTCTATTTCTTTTCCACTGATATTTGCTTATGCTTAAAATCCATCTTTTCTGAGTTGTTTTATTCATTTTTCCTTAATGAAATAAAATCTGTCTGTCTGAGTGATGTATCTACTTTAACAAAATCCTTATATAGACCTGAGATTTTCTTTGCTTCATGGAGATCTGTTACTTACCTTTCCTCAGAATCTTCGCAAGTTTTGGATTAATATTAAAAGGGCCACTATGGAGACAGCATCCTGTACTAGCTGCTGTTTCCTAAACATGCAAAGAAATGTAGTCTTCTATACTTTTTCTAAACTATACTAGGTTATAGGATGAGAGCCTGGCTTCTTTATTAGAAATCTTCAACATTTGTTCACCACTGAACCTCTGCATTTCTTGTAGGTTTGGTTTCTTGATGGGTATATGCCTGGGACATCAAGCAGAAATTTACATCTGGATTTTTTTGTTTTGTTGTTTTTTCTGGTGGTTTTTTTTTTCCTGTCAGTGTTCTTGCCTGAGAAATCAAGTGGAAATACTCATCTGGGTTTTTTCTAACCAGTCTTAATATGTCTGCAAGTATTTCTGACAAAGAAAGCCGAATAGTAAATAAAAGGATGTCTCAGATTAAAACATACTTGAGAATCTTCACTTGTGTTCATAAGGAAGTTGGTTTTAGTTTTTGGTGTGGGTTCATTCTTTTTCTTTTATTTTATTTTTTCAAACCTTTCGTATGCAACACATCCATTTACTTTTATATTTAGGGATGATGGCCATTAGTTTTCCTTACTCCTTTTCTGAAACACAAACAAAAAAGCTTTTTTGCATGTGCCTGCTTGTAATTCTTAATTTTTATATGGGCTATAGACATTGCTCTTCTGAAAACAAATATTTTCAGTGAGATTTATTAATACACAGTTACTATTTAAGATTTTGCAAGATTTCAATTCAAATTCAAATCTAGGTGGAAAATCAAAATCAATTTTCTTAATTACAAAGATCTGTATGAGATGAGTGAGTATATTTTCTTACTCTCCTTTAGTCATCTCATGTGAAAAGTCAAAGCTACAAGCCTTATGTCAGTTGCCTTCATGATACATGTGGTGGAGACCTGGATCCTCCAAAGTCAAGGTCATTTAGGTGACGTTACTTAGTGTAAAAGACATAAAATCTTCTGATGTGGCAGGACTTAGTAGTTCAATAGAATTTTACAAGCAGTGAAAGTCTCCTCAGTGTGGTGTATGAGCTGAAAAAGAAATCAAGACATCACACTAAGTTCCAATGCAGCAAAGTTTGACACGCATACTGCGAACAGTTCTATCCATCTCTGTGAGAATAAGCAGCCCATGAAGTTACTGTGTGTACTCTTGCAGATCTGCTACTACAGATCTCCAGACATGCTTTCTAGATTCTCATTTACACTTATAAACTTTCATTCCATTTTAAATAATTTTAATATTGTATTTTGACTTTAAATCTGCTCAACCTCACATTAACTTTTATTTTTAATCAAATAATTAATAATTACACAATTAATGTAACTGTCATTAAATGTCATTAGGGGTCACTATCCTCTGGTGTAATAGATTGTGGTATTTTCAGAGTTACAACCCTTTCAATATGAGACAAAGGCATAAATAAAAAAATGAATCATTTAATGTAAAAAGATTCATCACTTCATATAAGCAGATGGATCTTGAATGAATAAGAGACAGAAGAACGTATAGGCATCTATTAAATCTGATAAACATGGCAGAAGATGCTTGCTCTTAAGCATTTACTGGGTATCTGCTCATATTAATTCATATTTTGAGCTTATATTTTGGCACATGATAGGAAGAAGTAAATTGTGTAAAATGCAGGCAATTAACAGATTTATTTTTTTTTGCAAGAGAACTACTTTAGTAGACAAAATGGAAAATACAGAACTCTGTACATATTAAGAAGTCATCAAGCTATACAATTATTAGATTGTTTTTAATATGCTACTGAAGTGTAAATACAGCATAGCTGTATAAGAGCGTACAAAGGAGGAAGTACCATGATGCAGTAGCCAATGAGAAACCCCAAATACTCTGTGACATCTTGGTGCATTAACATTATATTTTAAAGCTTTTGAAACACACTCAGAAAAAAACAGTGCTAGAGATCTTCCTAAGGCCTCCCATTACATACACATACATTACTTTCCGCTTTCCTCTTGATTGAAGTGCTTGAAAGAAAATTTAATGTATTTACTCAGTAGTATATGTGGTTTATAGCACAGACTTGGTCCATGTCGTGCACAAAAATTCCTTTTTTTTGGAGCTGAAGTGTTTAAAGGGTAGCAGGAATCTTTGGTCTGTAAGATTATTGTATAGCCACTCTTTATGTGGCTATGCTGTTGCTCCATCATCCATGACTGGATTCCACATTGATGGACACTGGCTTCTTCACTATGCTTCTTTCATTCAATCTCACTAGACTAAAAAGAGGACATACCAGATTGTGTATGGTTTGGGCAAGCAGATTATACTCTTTCCCAGTCATGTCACAAGTGTCATAAAATAGAGAAATAAAGAGAAACAAAGGAAAACCTTTGCTCTAACACAGTTCAACCATAGAGATTTGAGAAATGCTAACGTAAATATGAAATATCCCACTAATTTTAAATGCGTTGTAGTTCATGACCTCATGTACTGAAAAGAACATTTTCTCACTCCTCTATTAAACTTCTCTTTTAGGATAGGTTAAATGAAGGTCAAATTCTGCATAGAATTTGATAATCCATTACCTATGTATTAATTCAGTTTGTAACACCTGAAATAGATCCCAAGGGTCTGAGTTCATCTTTTAAAGAAAATATCCTTATAAAACTATATTCTATGAGTAATACATCAAGTGCTTGCTTCTACATTTACTGCAAGCAAGTCACAGAAAATGTATATTTTCCCAGTAGTGTGTATTTTTCATGTCAAAGACTCATGTAATTCTTAAGCAAGAAACATACAATTTTTGCTGTGACTTAAGATAAATTGAATTTAGTGAAAAACATTATATTTTGGAAAACTGGAAGAATATACGAAGATTCATATTTTCAGGGAAAATATAAAATGAGGATGAAATAAAGATATCTTAGATACAGTGTTTGCTGCATTTACCTAACAGCTGCGTAGTTCAGCTGGGTGTCAGCATAGGCTACGTAAAGAGAGACAGAGAACTGAGCAATAAGAGGAGACATGAAAATTGTGTGAAAGCTGTTGGAAATGAATATAGAGTGGAGTAGGACAGGGGTGGATATAATTTTAGAATAGGACTGGAGAGAAATCAAACATCTACGAGATAGGTTTACCAAGGGATGATCAAAAAAGAAACAGGGTTTTATGGTAATGTAGGCATTGTCCTGAAAATAAAAGAACATTTTGTCTTTGTCTTTTGTTAGACATCATGAGGTAATGTGTAAGAGGAAAGGTGTGGTGGGTTGACCTTAAGTGGATGCCCACCAAGCTGCTCTATCTCTCCCATCCTCAACCAGAAAAGACAATGAAAACCTTGTGGGTCAAGATCAGGACAGGAACACCACTCACCAGTTACTGGCATGGGCAAAATAGGTTTGACTCAGAGAAATTAATTTAATTTCTTGCCATTCAAAACCCAGAGTAGAATAATTAGAAATAAAAATAAATCTAAAATCAGCTTCCACCACCCCTCCATTCTTCCTGGGCTTAACTTCACTCCCAGTTTTCTCTGCCTCCTTCCCAGTAGTGTCACAGGGGGACAGGGAATGGGGCTTGTGGTCCGTTCATCACACATTGTCTCTATTACTCTTTCCTTGTCAGCAGGAGGACTCCTCACACTCTTCCACTGCTCCAGTGTTGGATGTCTCCCAGGAGAGACAGTGCTCTATGAATTTTTCTAACTTCTCTAACACAAACTGTTCCAGCATGGATCTCTTCCATGGGGTGCACTCCTTCAGGAAGAGCCCAGAGCAGCATTGATCTTTTCCACAGGGTCACAAGTCCTGCCAGCAACCTGCTCCAGTGGGGTCTCCTATCTCATCTTGGGTCCACAGGTCCTGGCAGGAGCCTGCTCCAGTGCAGGGTTCCCATGGAGGTCCCAGACTCCTTCAGGCACATCCACCCGCTCTGGCATGGGGTCCTCCAAGGGCTGCATGTGGACTTCTACATCACCATTAACCTCCATTGGCGGCAGGAAGACAGCCTGCCTTGCCATGATCGTCACCACAAACTGCAGGGAAATCTCTGTTTCAGTGCCTGGGGTACCTCCTCCCTCTCCTTCTTCACAGACCTTGGTGTTCATTTCTCTTACGTATTCTCACACCTCTCTCTCAGCTGCTGTTGTGCCGCATTTTTTTCCCCTTATTCAATACGCTGAAGCCCTACCACCACCACTGGTGTATTCAGTTGGTCCATCCTGGAGCTGTCTGGCATTGGCTCTATCAGACATCAGACAAGCTTGTGGCATGTTCTCACAGAAGCCACCCCTGTATCTTCCTGCTACTAAAATTTTGCCACAGAAACCCAATTAAAACAATATGCAAAAAAAAAAAGAAAAGTGGGTGGGAAACTCGCCTCTAGAGAGAGAAATATTCAGAAAGCTTTACTTTCTTATGGGATGCAGGAGAGGGGAGAGAAGATAAAGAGATTTCAGCCCGCCCTAGACTTCTGAAACAACTAGTACATGGAACTGCAGACACAATACAGTGTTGTTAATTTATCAAATATGTCAGAAGTCAGAATTAAAAAAGATAATATTTTATAGCAATTGCTAAAGCAACACCTCATATTAATAATGGAGAATATATTCAGTCACTATAAGCTTGTTAATCTGACCTCAACCACACGAAAGACTTCAGAAGAAATGATAATAAAAATTAAGTTTTCTAAGAGAATAGAAATGTGTGCTGAAATTGATAACAAAAAGATTCAGTCTTTATCAAGATCTAGTATACCATACAGGAAAAATATGATTATTCTGAGAGCTATAGAAATAAGACCACTCAAATACCATATAGTTAGGAATATTGGATGTTTATTAGTCTCTAACCTGAGATTACTCTCTGATCTGAGATTACTGGCTGAAAAGGACTTTGGAGAACATCTTAATATAATAGTTGATAACAAGAAATATATGAGGTTCCAGACTGTTTAACTGTGAAAAACAAAATCTGAAAATATATCAGAAATACTGTTTCTAGCAGATACAGTAATATGTATGTGACATCACACCTCATGTTAGCAAAACCTCATGTGAAACAGTGTGCTCAGTTACCTCAAACTGAAATATCATTTATTAAAAAACAATTGAATGGTAAGTTGGACTTATGGGAGTCAGAAGAATTTGAATTTTAAATAAAATAAGGATAAGAGGGACATGACTGTTTATGCCTATATCAAAGCAGATACAAACTGGAAAGAGAAAACAGCCAGAAGATTATCCTATTTCAGGAAAAAGTCTTGAGTAAATTTTGAGGATATTTGTAAGGCAGTTCCTTTACAGAGGTTCTCGAAGAGCCTTTAAGTTAGAAGAAGGGGTAGATAAATGACAAACTAATTCAAGATGGAATTTTCTGGATTTATAACAGGGATTGTGTCATAAAGCCACTTCAGCAGAAAAAAAATTTGATTGCAAAGAACATAGCTTCCAGCCTTATATTCCACTACAAAGGTTTGAAAGGAACTGGATGTGCTCAGGATTTCTGAATCTCCTGATTTCTCTTCAGGGTGGCAAAACCTCTTATTGAGGAGCATAAGATGCATTTTTTTCCCCCTCCTTTTAAGACTGGTCTGTGCTAGGTACTGGACTTCTGCCTATTATGTGTTGGATCAAGTGCTGTACATGTGCATTTTAGGACTGAACATTTCCATGTTCAGTCCTTTTGGTGGCAGAGATAAGGTGTTAAACTTGACATTGAAGTTAAGAAAAACAAATATCACTCCCACCTTCAATAAGAACAAAAAGGAAGATTAAGGTTTCTACTGGCCTGGCAGCCTCAAATCAATCCCTGGGAAGGTGATGAAGTAACTAAACATGGAAACCATTTCCAAGCACATGAAAATCAAGAAGGTGACTGAGAGTAGTCAGCATGGATTTACAAAGAGGAGACCGTACTTAAGCAACCTGACAGCCTTCTACAATGAGAGAAGATGGCAGTGCAGGAGTCAGTGGTCACAAATTAAAACACATTCAATTCCATGTGAAAAAAAGAAAAAACTTCTTCACTGTGGGGATGGTCAAACACTGGAATAGGCTACCCAGAGAAGTTGTGGAGTTTCCATCCTTGGAGATCTTTGAGGCCCAACCTGACATGGCCTTGTGCAACCCACTCGAGATGACTCTGCTTTGAGCAAAGGGATTAGACAAGATGGTCTCCAGAGGTCCCTGCCAACATCAATGACTTTGCGATTCTGTGAAAATGAATGTGTTCAAACTTTCAGAAAACTTTCAGAAAATGTGAAAGCTGTTAGAACATTATTACAATGTAGTATTTCTTTCTTCTTCATTTAATATTATTTGATGGCTGATGTTCAGTGGATGCATTAACTTTGGTCTTAAGAAAATTGGATACCATGCTTTGAATTCAGTTGTTTTAGTACTAGAATCATCATTCTAAAGACAGTTTTGAATTATACCTTGAATACACTATTATTTCTACCATGAAAGTTATATAAAATCTTTTTTTAGAAAAAAAAAGATATTTTTCCTTCCTTTTTTAAAGAAAATAGAAGTCAAAACAATGCATTTTGACTTTTTATTTTTAAATTTCCATGATACCATAAAACCTTTACATTTGATTAATGAGAGAGTTAGGCTCAGGCTGAGAGTTAGGCTTGTTTAGCCTGGAAAAGTGAAGGTTCTGGGGGGACCTTATAACAGCCTTGCAGTACCTGAAGAGGGTCTACAAGAAGGCTGTGGAAGGGAGTTTTTTCAAGAGCCTGTAATGATAGGGCGAAGGGTAATGGGTGGAAGCTGGA
>NW_009734540.1:0-27364 GCF_000703405.1 Apaloderma vittatum | reverse complement strand
AGAGCGTAGGTTTAGACTAGATATAAGGAAGAAGTTCTTTACCCTAAGGGTGGTGAGGTACTGGAACAGGTTGGCCAAGGAAGCTGTGAATGCTCCACTCCTGGAAGTGTTCAAGGTCAGATTGGATGGAGCCTTGAGCAACCTGATATAGTGAGAGATGTCCTTGCCATGGCAGGCGGGTTGGAACTAGATGATCTTTGAAGTCCCTTCCAACCCAAATCATTCTATAATTGTATGATTGCATGATTCCTTAAAGAATTGGAAAGTCTTCTGTTGATTTTTAAAAAATCTTCTTGATAATTGGAAGAATACATTACTATAGTAGTATAAATCTGATAATAATAAATGAGACAAGGAATCACATAAAGAAATGGTCTACAAGTCTGATAAGCCAAACGTATTGAAGAAAAGTAATTCTCTTTCTACCGGTCAGTAACTCTAAAGAATGTATCAAATTTTATATACGAAATTTAACTGAAAATTTTCACTCAGTAATGGCAGTGCGCTGATCCTTTTTTATACACATTTTATGATACATGGCAACTGCTAAATCCTCATTCCTGTAACTGATGAGAGTGGCAATATGAGTTATAAAACTATAATTACCCTGAAGAATCAGACATATCTAGGGATTAATGATGGGCATACCTGGCAATGGAAGCTGAATGTAGACTTTTGACAGTTTGGCACTTTGTCTCCATTCTTTAATTTTCCATCTGCAAATGCTGATACCAAGTCTGCACGCCTTTATGAATCACATTAATAAGAGAATAATCTATTATTTTTGTGATATCATAATGACTCTCTCAGTAAGGTACATAAGGAAATGTATATTTTTTATTCAGTGCAGGACTTAGAGGTTGTTCGGTATATAAGGCAAGAATTTAATTAAGAGGATAAAAAAGGACATTGATTGGTTGTGACCCATGAAGAAAGCAGCATCCATCCTATGTATTGATTGAGGAAAACGTCTAATGTTAAAAAAAAGAAACCGCAAAAGGAGTCAGTAATGTAATTAAAGATTACATCATCATACCTATACACAAAAGTACAGTTGTGGGTGTTTTTATTATTATCTTTCAAATAATTCTTTTCTTTAAACCTAAACACCCATTGTCATGATCTTATGGAAAAAAGAAATGCAGGTTTACACTCGTCAGGAGGTATACTCCTGCATTTATTACTTTTTATTCTAACATAAGAGAAATAATTCACTCATGGGCCTCCAAAACCTGAGAAAGGAAAAGTTCAGGACAGATAGTATTTCTGAAAAAGTTCAGACCTTGAGTCGTTTGCTCCTCCCTTCCTTTTAATCAGTAATGAAATCAGTAATGAATGTTTTCGGAAGCAAGGTGGCCATGGAAGTGGCTTTCAGCTATGTTGTGTGTTCTTTGAAGACCTAGCCCTGCCAGCTGGCACACACAGAGCACTGTAGTCTATCTCTTACTCCATGACTCCATCTGCAGTGAAAGATGATAATAAAAGTTTCAATTCACAGAGCAAGGTAAAAGCCACATTAACATTATATGAGATAGCTGTGAAAGAACATGAGTTGAGGCCAATTGTGCATTCCACCTGTGGTGTTGGACTCAGCAGGTTTCCTGTGCTCATGATAAACTTCAGTGGCAGAAATCCAAAAGAGATCCTTCAAGTCTGTGATGCTGAGCATTACAAAGCCTGAGCTATGGCACTCAGCTCTGCCAACAAAGTACACAGCAGTGTCTGACATCCAAAGAAGCCTAGATAAAAAACACAAAGGAGTTAGGCATCTACTACATTAGAATTTAGTACTTCCACAACAGGGAGTTTATTCTGGAAGCTCTGGGTGCCAAAGATGTCACAAACATGAGCAAATGATGCAGCACTTTTCTGAAGGATACTCTATCATTTCACATAGGCAAAATGACAATTGGATGACAGATCCTCAAAGGATTTCATACATTGTCACGTCCTGAGCTTTCACAGATTCCCAGGCCAGGATTAACGTGAGCCACACCAAAGATCCTTTCACCAGTTCATTTATCAATCAGCAAAGAACTAACAACGACATGGGGCTGGTTAGCTCAGTAAGCTGAGTGTGGCGCTAACAACGCCAAGGTTGCAGGTTTAATTCCCGTTTGGTCCCCATGTGTTGCCTGTTCTAGTCGACAGGTGGCGTCCCTGGCGGCAGGGAGGCTGGATTAAGATGATGTCTAAGGCCATTCTATGATTCTATGACATGTTTCAATCGTCCACTTAGCCCAATCAACACTCCTCGCAACAAAGAGCCATTAGTGAGCAAAAGAACCTGCCTTGCCATAGATGGCCTTTTGTTAAGACTAGAAAGAGAGAGAAAGCAAGCAGTAGAAAATGGGAAGATCACTACCCTTGGATGACCACACTACATGCAGCCATCTTCTTGAGGTGGGCAAAAAATGAGCAACCGCCCAGGGTTCTCACCTTTTACACAGTCAAGTTCCCGCCACATTGAGTTGTTTACCCCTCATGGAAAATGGGTCTGAGGGATGGTGGATGCTTGTGAGGGGGGTCACTCCTCCCTCTCCCGGGTTCTTGCAGCCACAGCTCCAAGCCCTGCCTGACCCCACACCTTGGGCAGTGGCTGGACTCACCCTCGCACCAACTTGAGAGGCGCCAGGCAAGTGGCCGCGCCCTGTTTAGGTTCCAGGTTGTTTGAGACATTCATTTAGCAGTCCCTGACATACATACACAGACATGAGGTGAAAAATTACAATTCCTTACTTTTATTAGTAAATCCATGTTTAGGAATAACTTCTGTAATCTTAAAACCAGAAACAGTTAACACAGTATTTTCCACTGTGTTCCCTAAAAGTTTTAAATGTAAAAAAAATCCCAGCAGCACTTCTTCTTGAAGATAAGCATGTATTGCTATGCAGATACTTTGACCAGAGCTTAATTTTCATTGTTATCTCTAGCCTTATTGCCATAGCTATCTAGAGATTGGTCCTTGGAACCTCTGTAATCTGTCTGCTCTTGGACCAAATATATTAACTGATATTCTGTTCAGATCTTAAATATTGTTTTAAACAGTATTTCCAGGGAAATTCATGTTGTTTGTTTCACCTGGACCCTCACTTCACAAGTTCATATTAAGGACGATGTCACATTTGTTAAAATATTACTGTGGTAGATGAAAGGATTAATTATGATCTTTTTCTTCTCCTTGTTCTCCCTCACAAGCGTGGCATGAAAAGGAGTTGCTGAGATGGGCAGGACAGACTATACACAAATCCAGTTCATTTGCTGCTTGTAAGTAGCAGAGTTATGTAGATTCCTGTGTCAGAAAAATATTATGATAGAAACAGGCTATAGAAAATCAGAAATTAGGACACTTTTTTTCAAGGGAACTGAAGAGTCAACTGAGGCCCCACTGTACCTCATGAAATTACTTGCACTAAATCACTAAGCAGGTAAGATAAATAGCATTAAGCAGTATGAATGATATAAATGACTAACAAGGTACTGAATAAGAATGGCTAAGCATAAGCAAGCTATTTAACTTGGCAGTCAAAGCATTTACGTTCAAGAGAACTGTAAGCAATTCAGACCACCTGCTCTTGAGATTTTCTAAATGTCAGCTCCTACATACCAAGAGAGTAGTAGTCACGGTAATGCATTTAGACAATGAAAACATTATTTCAATATTGCTAAACTTAAAAAAAAAGGAAGAGAAAAGGAAAAAAACAACAAAAAACCAACAAACCGACAGCTAATTCATGGGCTGAAAGGAAGGAAAGAAAAGTAAATGTCTCTGGTTATGAAATTGCCCAGGGTTATTTTAGATGCAAGAGATTTATATTTGGCAGGAAACCTTTTAGTAGGACTGCAGAGCAAGAGTTAATAAAAGATAATGCATTTCCTTTATTTTTTTAGTCTTGTATTTGTAGCTAAAGACTAGTTGCCTGGAAGAGTCACAATAGGGGAAATCAGAAAATCTGTCTCAGTTGAACTGAACTTGCTGATTCCAGATCAACAGGATAGCCAGATAAATAGGAAAAGTTCAGAAGAATGAAAGGAAATAGATTACAGACATACTTCTCTTTTTAAGAGTATTTCTTAAAGAAATTGAAATAACCTTGATTGCTTGCTTGAGTGTTTTCTTGAACACACTTTTTGGAGCTAGTTTAATGAATGAATTGCATGAGTGCCTTTCATTGTATCACAAGAAATCTGGCTTCAAACAGTTCTCCCCCTATGTAGTTATGAGGATTTCAGAAAAATATAGAAGCAGCACAGCAAGCTTAATTTATAGACAACAAAGAAATACATTTTGAATTTACTTCTGCACCTTATTGGTATGCAGAATTTATTGCCTTATTCTATTCTCTTCTCAATTCCTTCATTGCAGAATTAAACTCCAAAAAGAAAGAAAATCAACATATGTTAATAGCACAAGATGTGATTTTGATTAAGATGTTAGACAGGACACAGAAACAATAAAAAATATTCTTACCTCACCCAAGTTTAGACACAAATAAGAAAAGAGTAACTTTTTTATTATTTCATAGGTAGCAAGTTTAGGTTCTCATGTATCTTATGTACTTTCACTCTACCAAAACCAATTTTTTTCCTTCAGTCTGAATTGGACACTTTGATTTAACATTTTGATTTCACTTCCCCTTAGAATGATTCATATGATGCCTCTTGTCAAAACAAATCTAACTTGTGATCCCCAGACTGCAGAAATGCTTAAAGAAAAGCCATTGTCTGGAAATCTTTCCTAAGAAAATGATTTTACATAAGTTATTTTGAATTAAATCTTTTGGGAAAACAAAAATAATTTTTAAGGAAAAAAAAGGAAAAGGGAAACATCATTCAGTATGAATTGTTGTTACAGATAAAGAAAGATGAAGAGCACAATAACACTCCTAATTGTATTTCAATTTATTTAAATAAGTCATCTAACTTGTTTAGGAATTTTTGTTTAAAGCATTAGTCATTGATCTGCTTCTTTAGACACTTCTATATACCCCTGAAAATCTGTTCTAAAATGGGTGGAAGCTTAATTATTGCTAGTGGTCTCTCACAACTGTGGAGGATGTGTAACTTCTTTTGATTACAGCAGTAATGACTAGTGCTCAAAGGTAGAATAGTCTTACCCTGCTTCAACGCTGCAAATGTTCATATATATATATTTTTATATATATATGTGTGTGTATATAATTTTATGATTACAGAATTTTGACTGAGATTGTGTGTGGCCTTTTTTTTTGGTTCCTCCCTTCGCTCATTTTGTCCTTCTTTTAGGCATTACCAACAGAATAAATCTCATAAATTATTTTATGCAGACAGATAAAGCTATTAAAATATGGAATCTGTTAAATTTTTAACGTCTTTTGTTCAAAGAACACGAAACTTGAAAGTACCTGAAGGCAACCTACAGGAAAGCTGGAGAGGGACTTTGTATAAGTGCATGTGGTGATAGGACAAGGGGCAACATTTTTCAACTAGAGCAGGGTATGTTTAGACTAGAAAGAATTTCCTTACTATGAGGGTGGTGAGACATTGAATGGGTTGCCCAGAGAAGTTGTGTATGCCTCATCCCTGGAAGTGATCAAGATCAGGCTGCATGAGACTTTGAGCATCATGATCTAGTGGAAAGTGTCCCTGCCCATGGCAGGGGGGTTGGAACTAGATGAACTTTAAGGTCCCTTCCAACTCCAGAAATTCTACGAATCTATGAAAGTAAAAATTTCAAAACCATTTCAAGCTTCTTTTTTTTTTTTTTTTTGGTGGAGAAACTGTGTTTTAAACTGATAAAAGGCTACAGGTGGACCTAGAGAGCTTAACAAAAGAGTGGCGCTACAAAAGACTACTATTCAGTGCATTGAGAGAGTTTAGAATTACAGTATAATTCTGACAATCACCAGCTTCTTAAATGGCAAATAGAATCCAATGATTGGCTATACTGTGATCACAGATCCAAAACATAGCACCATTTGAGCTGCTGTGAAGAAAATTGACTGTCTTCTAGCCAACATCAGCACACTCTTGTGCAGGCAGAACTGAGGATCTTATCTTCCTTACATAAACTTCTTACAAAGACAGAAGTAGTTCTGAAGGTAAGACATTCAGAAACCTTACCAGACAAAATGTAGTGTCCTTATGAAACTTTTGAGTGGTATATATCTAAACCCTGCTAGGAAGAGTGATATCACCCTCATAAGAGCTCAGATGTCCTTGGCTTTCAATCATTTGTATGCTAATAAGACAGTTCTACATTTCTGATCAGACTTTCAGAATACTGTGGTCCTTTCAAAAATCTTTGCTTTGCTCTTGAACCTACACATCTCACTTAGATGCTTGAATATATTAAAGGATTATTTTCTTGAATGGGAATTACAAGGTCAGCTTCTATTTTGTCTCTTGCATCTAGCCTCCACAATACTATGCATGCTGTTGCATTCATCCTTGTAAATAATTGGGTCCACAGCTGTGCCTTATCTGGAGTACACGGAAAATCTAATGTGTCTAAAATGTCAAGAGATGCTCAGGCAATCTCCGTACTTTTAAGTTATACTGGGTGAACAGTACCTGTTTTGCAAATGTTCTACCTGTAAAGTGTTTATCCATCTTAGGAAGTAATACACATGCTGGGTGGCTTCCTCAGGTAACTGATGAGAACACCACTACATTTCCAGCTTAAGCAAAGAGCAGATTTTATTTCTTTGCAGCATAAGCATCTTCATTGTGTCTGCCAGCTAATACAGTGATCTAACGCATTTATTTTCAGCAGTAAAAACAAAGATTCAGAATCTGCTTATGCTATGAATGAAATGGTGATCACATTGTTTCCTAAAAGCTATTTATTCCAACTATTCTCTAGTTTGTCATATGCATAAATTTCTGTTACATAAAATATAATGAACAGGCTGCTAGAACTTCTACATATTAGAAGCTGTGCAGTGAAAGAACTGGGCAAGGGAGTTTGTGTGCAGCTTCCCATCTTTATCCATCACATTAAAACTTTAAAAAATTATTTAAAAAGCTTGCATTGCCAAATTTTAATGTAAAATGTCTAATTGAAGTCATATAGATGTAGAAACAGGTGTGTAGAAGGCTCTCTTGAATTATAAAGAAGCTCTGCTTCACAGAACGTTTCACTGGGACATGACCAGATAAATATAGTAAGTCTGAGAACTTTTAAAATATGGCTTTCTATCAGCAGTTTTTGCAGAGGCAAGATATCCAGATGGCACTCGAAAAACACAATGATGAATCAAGCCTTTAGAATGCAATATTCATCACATTATCATATATAGCAAGTTTTGCCAACACCCGGTAATCAACAAATTGTTCTTGCAGTAGAGCCATTAAATGGACTAAATAGAAACTGTGGGATATCTGTTAACAAGGTCTTCAACTGAGGACAACGTCTGGTTTTCTTTTCTTCCAGGGTTCATAAATCACAGCACACAAAAACACCAGACTTATTAGTTTTGAGAGAAAATGCTTAAAATGCAGTATTAAATAGAACATTTTACTGATGAGAAAATAAAGATTTAGGAGTAAAAAAGTGGCTATTAGAAGAAAGCGTTTCAGATTATATTTCTGAACATACAAACAGGAAGTAAGTATGCATTCGGTTCTCACTGGTTCATATTTATATTCCTTGAAAAAATTATCCTTTTACTTCTGAAATTTTGTTATTATTTTTTCAATTTTAATCTATATGAACACAATAGTAAGGAACAAACCCTACAGTTAAAAATAACTTATTTCAGATCAGATTGATCAGATTAGTGTGGTCACAGGGTATATAGAAGAATGCTTGTGGACAAAACTACTGGATCTTGTGGATTTTCTCAGTGTCTCATAACTGAATGTGAATTTCAGCTCTCAGAACTTTACTGAGATACCAATTTTCCATTACAGAAAAATAATTACTCCTGTTGAGGAATATGTTACACCTCAGTTTGTAGACAGAGTACAGACAGCAATCTGATTTCCATCGCATGAGACTACCCAAAGCCCATTTCAAGCAGAGATCCTCGGAGCAGGGTGAGCTCCCATCAGGGTAGATACAATTTGAAGCATTCAGTAGGTGTTAGAAGGCAAGTGATTCCATGAAAGAGTCTCTATAGTCTCTCCAAGACTAGTATATCTTCAGAACTGAGTAAACATAAAATATATGTAGTAATAGGCAAAGGAGGAACTCTCAGTGGTGTGTAGAATGTGGTTATATGTCTTAGAAAATACATAGGAATTCTGTTCATTGACCCAGGCCAAATAATTTTACAATTTTACAAAATATTTAAGGGCTCCAATTACAACGCTTAAAATTAAACACGATTCAACACTTACATGATTGAAGCTTTTATATCCCTATATAAAAGGAAAGTTATACTCTCTTCAGTGTGGTATTCAATTGTAGCCTCTAGTACAAATTTAAGCCTTCATTTTAGTTCCTGAATATATGTTTTAGCACTTCTTTTTTCTTTGTAATGTTTCCCAGTAGGGGTACAGAATTCCCAACTGATCTGCATTACTAGCATCGATGAAAAGCTCTCAGTGTTTATCACAGCCACATTTTCTTCATATATCAGCTATGTAAAAAAAACATCAGAAATTACTGAAAAAGTCAAGATTACCGACAGTCAAAATGTTTTTTGCATCCTTACTCTGCTTTTTATTGGACATTAGTTAATCCAGTTAGGTACTGTTAATCTGTCTTGTTGACAGCTTTCTAGAATGCTTGCTCATCTACTCTTCAAATAACAAAAAAATTACATTTATTTCAATGATGTTTTCCAGTTTTCCAGTTGTGGGATACCTTTTTTCCACATATATAGGTAGGAACCTCAACATACCCACTTGTACCAAGTAAAATTAGGAATCTAAACACTAGATGGCTTAAATTAAGGATATATTACAGTAAGTTTTTCTTTTGGTCTGTATAAAAAAAGTAATTATTTCAGATGAAAATTCAGAGCAACTAGATTGCTGTAAACTTTTAGATCATCTAGTTAACACCTGTGAATTCTTCTGTTCCATTGATATCCAGCCATCCTTCCCTCTTTCCTAGCCACAGCTTTTTCAGTAAAAGGAAGACTGCAGTTATTTTTGTGGCTAAGGGCTTTTGTGCAAACTGTATGACCAGTTAGCTCAGTCAGTTGAGCGTAGCGCTAGCAACACTAAGGTTGCGGGTTCTATTCCCCTTTGGTCCCCATGTGTTGCCTGATCTAGTCGACAGGTGGCGTCCCTGGCGGCAGGGAGGCTGGATTAAAATGATCTCTAAGGTCCCTTCCAGCTTAGGCCATTCTATGATTCTATGATTCTAATACTCTGGAATCATGAATCTGAAAGAATGTAACTTTGGCCCACAAATAGAAAAACTAAAGTAATATGAACTGGCATTTTTTTCTGTGGCTGTTAATTTTTGCTTTTCATTCTGGTTAGAGATTATAGTAAAACATAATACAAAGTCATGTTATACCACACAATTCAATTATTAACCTCACTGTTAATCTGAGGTTTTCTTCATTTACTTTTTAAGGGGAAAAAATTTGTTGTCCATAAAATAAACACCCAGTCCTTTAATATGTAAGCAGCCATTAGATTTCTATTTCTCTTCCTTTCAATTAACCATGCTGTAATGGAAATCACTTGAATAATTCACATACTTAAATTTCATCCTATCTATAAGGTGGTTTAGTTTAAAATAGGTACCTTCTATGGACATTTAGTTAATTTTATCTTTGAAGAGAAGGAATCAACCTCTAAATGACAATTACCTCAATTAATTATTTAAGGAATTTAAATGAAAATCTAAGAAAAAGTATCTATAGTTGTGAGGTCTAATACTATATAAACTGTATCCCACTCTAGAGCTTTGTGAGAGAGGATGGGCTAAAAAAAGGAAAAAAAAATTAGCAGTATACTAAGAAAGAACAGTAATCAGATACTGTCAAATAATATCATCATACAGAGCTCTCATATATCTTCAGCTATATATAATTCAACTTTATAAATTCAGCTCAATGATTAGAACATTATTATTATGTTTATTATTTTAATTATTCTAGAAGGACTATTTCTCTACAGAAGAGTAAGAAAAGCTAAAATAGGTACAGATAACATAAAGAAGAGACACGTAATTTCACCTAGGTGCTTCTAGCTCTCTCCTGGTAATTGCAATAACAAGAAAAATTAGGCATATAAATAGTTTATTCTGAATCAGATACAGGGACAAAACTTTTGCCATCAACTTCAAATAAACTACGTAACACAACTTACAGGAATGAAATGACGTTTAAATTTATGTAGCTGCTCAGGAAATTTACAGAGATTGTTTATTTTCACAATATTAACTAAAAATTCTCAAGATTAAGAATTACCACTGCTCTCACATTGCTCTACTGCTCAAGTAGAAGAACTTAATCTTCTTGTGTGGCATCTAGTGCTCGCTGTTTCTGGACAGAATATTGAATGGGTAGAGCATAGCTTTGTTCTCTGCTGTAGCCGTCCATGTGTTTATGTATCAGTGGCTATAATACACAAGTAATCAGCTCAACAAAATAGCTTAAGAAAAGGATTGCTGCATTTCTAACTGAAAGAAACTTATTGTAAAAAGACACTTTAAATAAGTGTTTGTATGGTCTGTTGCCTGCTAGATCCTAATTTGACTGAGAAACAAGAATGGCCTGATGTATTACTCAGATAAAGAAAGCAGATACGGTAATAAATGATATTGCAGTATGTTTAACTTGTTTCTGTGAATCATTAAAATTACAGTATAGCACTTGGTATTCATTTCAATCAAGACTGAAAATCCTCCACCTACCCTGTTTGCCATTTCAGTTATACAGTCCACTGACTCTTAAATTTTAGAAGATCAATCACTGAGGTATTGATTTAAAAGCGGTATAAAAATCAAAGCTGAACGAACACATCTGACTTTTTCATAATGCATGGTCAGCTTTGGGGAAGAGAAATTGTGAAATAACGTGGTGGTGGAGAAATAGTTGGACTGTGACTTGAATAAAGCAGATTATGCTGGCAACAAATCAATGATAGAGCGGAGAGTTCCATTTCATGCCTTTTGCAATAGACAGATGCCGAAAGGTAGTGTAGATGATACAGTCCCATCAAGACTCCATTTTCTAAGATGGACAGGAAAATAAAAATGCATACAGGCTCCAAAAGAAAATGACATGTTTAGATACGGAGCAGCAATAGTTATCTACCTTCAAAAACAAGGTTTTTTTGGAATTGTACGCTGCTGGCCACTACATTTGAAGAAGATGTATTTTCACAGCAGGAAGACTATACAAGAAGCAAAATACTTGCCAGAATTAATTATCTTCAGATAATAAGAAATTACATGCTTCACTAGTGGGCTACATTTCTTTTTTAAACTGGAAAAAAAAAGTCAGACTGATTTTTCTTTATTATATTCCCCCTCTCTTTCCTTACCACCACCCCTCCGCTTTAAAATTTTGTACCAAGGTAAGCTTTGCGAAGGATTTTATGCAGAGAGTAAGAGATGAGATGGAAACAAGGCAATAAAACCTGAACATAACAGCTTAGAATGCATGATCCATTTCTGCCCTAAAGACAGTTTCATCCATCCCATCCTATGAGTGTGGTGAAATGAGAAAAAGAAGAACCCCTGTGCTCTGACAGAAAGAAGAAAAAGAGAAAGGTTTGGTCTGATTTAAGTTTCTGGCTGCCCCTTTAAAATGAGTGTGTATGAAGTGAATAAAATGTAGGAATATGACTAAGAGCACATCTGCTGTGAGTGGTGTATATTTATTATTTAAAACATATTAATCTGAATAGAGAAATAAACAATTGTGTGTATTGATTTCATTTTATTTTTTTATAGAACAAGCTTTCTTACATGACTTAGCGTATTGCAGAAAATTTTGCGATTACATATTGCTACCTAACTTGTGACAATTAGATTGAGAAGGATTCAACAGCTTTTTAAAGGGAAGAACTTACTTTTTTTTCTTTTTTTGCTTGGGAAAATGAACAGAAGTCTCTAAAAATTTGTAAGATATAAAGCATTTTTAATCTCAAACAAAGGAGTAAACCAGTCTCCTGAAATCCTGTATACTCCAAGGGTTTCCTCAGAGTGGAATATGGGCATATGGGAAGGCTTCACTGCAAAAATGAATTATTTGCTTGTAGAATCTCTACTAAAAAGTGGTCTAGAGACAAAGTAAGGAGTTACAAAAGCATAAGAATAAACCGTTCAAGAAATCTCTGTTCGTGGGTTTTTTAGGGTTGGGTTTTTGCACATGTGTGTGTGTTTGTGTATTTCTGGTTTTCCCCTCAAACAAGAGGAAAGAAAGGAAAATGTCTCAATTAATAGAAATAATGTGTGGGAGTTAAGAGCTTGGAATACAATTTAATTTTATTCTGACCCACAGGCAGCAACATTCGGAGATTATCTTTAGTATCAGAGACATTTCCTTTCAGAGACTTATAACCATGGATATGAAAGGAAAAATCCTCAGCTGGCACAAAGCTCCACTTCAGCTAAAATGATAGGAATTAGGTCCATAACACTCCCTGTCTGCTTTAAAAAACTCCATCATCAGTATTTGTACCTGAGTCTAGAAAATATTATAGTGACTGTTCCCTTTAAGAAAATACAAACCAAGAGTTTAAAACTACGTCAGGTTTCACTACTTGTTTTCGGCAGTCTCTTTCAATTTGCTGTGTTTATAAAAAGAATAAAATAAGAATTCCCAATAAATCATAGGTATCTTTTCTTAACACAATTCTACATAACATGAGGGAAAAATTTCACTTCTGAGCAATATATATATAAAATACAATAACGTAAAATTATTGTAGTTCAGGACTTTAAATTGCATTTCTCTAAACTGAAATTGCTCAGAAGGAAAGCAAGAGGCTGCTCCTGTGAAATCAAGGCTTTTCATTTCAAATGGAAGAGAAATTCCAAAGTCAAAGATCTTTTCCTGAGACTTTACTATGGCAGTTCTGCTGTATAGCTTGAATAATTTCTGCTTTGAACACAATTACTATCACAAAGCAGTATTATACAGTAAGACAATCTCTCAAGGTAGTATTCATGGTTTTCAGAATAATTACACAATCAGGTAGCTAGTAAGAAGCATGATTATTACTGCCCTGATCATGTTACTGTTTATTTTTTTAGCTATATTAAAACCTGTCAGGTTTTACATTCTTCATCAAGGACAGGTATTTCTCTTAGAAAACGACTAACAGATTTCCAGTCATACATAAGTTTTAAAAAATAAAAGTCACAAAAACACCACAAGGAAACTTAAGAAGTGTAATATTTAAATTGCCAAAGTATCCAGTGCAGAATTATTTGTTTCCTTAATGGCTTTTCCAGTTCTTATTTTTTGGCAAACACATTCTTATGTTTTTTTGGAGTATTGTCCTGGAGACCTTGTAGCACTTCACACACTCATAGCAGGCTTCTTTTCTCTGTTGCTTCCCATCATGTGTTCACAGAACCTGCACTAATCACGTGGAAGTCACAACTGGTGTAAGAATAGCTTCTGTTACAGCATGCTCCTGGATAAGTTTCCAAGTGGCTACACATCAGGTATGGGAAGACTCCTGTTTTTACTGAAGCTCACAAGATGATAAATAAATAAATAATGAAGTGGCCTGAGGCAGCTCCTGTGCTTGAAGTTTTCCAAAACTGTAAGCAACTGAAAAAAGATTTTTGCAACGAGAAATTGTCAGACCAACATAACTGTAAGCGCCACTACCTGGATCCCCTACAAGAATAACATGAATGAAAGTTGTTACAATTTCCATCTAGAGATCTTTTCCTAGTGAACAATATTATATAACACTGCTTATTATTTTTTTCTTCCCATGGAACTCAGTATAACAATCTGGCTGACGTAGTCTATGCTATTAAATTTGACAGTTTGCAATGGCTGTCAATGAATAAGCCCTATAATTGCTCACAACTCCACACTGGAATCTGAAATAGGGCATTCGCAGCCTCAATCCAAGAAGTCGTAGTTGCACAGCAATGAAGTGCTAATCATGTTTTGGAAGCATGTGGGAAAATGTGTTGTACTTCAGGAAGCCATTGTGGCTATGTCTTTCCACTCCTTCTATAAATCATGACCTATACACAGAAGAAACTCTAATCTTGCTTTTACTGTGAACTGTGTAACTCGAGTTGACTTCCTCAAAAGAGGAAAAAAATCCCTGTTCACCTGTTGGGCCTTTGACAGTAATAACATTGATATTGTGATAGATGTCTTGAGTTATTTTTACATTTGGTCCATCGCCAAGCTTTTTAATAACAAATATGACCACTTCAGACTTTTGATAGATTAATTAAATAAAAATGAACATTAGAACATCTTGCTTCACCAGGTATCTCTCCATCATTGCAACAATTTCCATCATAGTTTAACATTGTACATCTTTTTTTTACCACAGGTACATGCTAATATTATCACTTCTGCAGTTTACATTCTATTTCCAGGTTACATCTGCATGAAGCATATTTTAAAATGAACATGTACTGCAATATATTTTTAATACTATTTAATATTTTTACTATTAATGTAACATTTGTCTTTTTTCTTACACATAGGTGAAATTAGGAATACTTGTAGAAATTCAAATGATATTTTAATTGAGCTAATCTAGAAAATATACACTGAGATAATCCTACTCAGAAGGCTTGATCTGAAAATCAATTTGTTCATTTATCTATTATTCCATTTGTTTATTATCTAATTTGTATCTAATTGCATATACTTTTACTGGTGTGAATTATTATGTGAAATTCAGGGCAATACATAAAAACTGTAAATAAATGTTACTTAGAAGGGCTTTAGCTGTTAGAATGTGGTTTGCCCCAGCTTTTCCTGCTCACAGAAGTAGTAATGTCAACAGTAGGGAAAAGAGTGCTAAGAACAGAGCTAAATCATTCTAAGTTATACTTCTCAAACTTGCAAATGAAAAACAGATTGACTATGCCCAAATTCAATGCAGTATTTCAATAACATGAAACTACTTAGAATTTCAGGGATATCTTTGTTGAGGGCATGAAGGTGTAAGTATTTATCACATGGACAGGAAGAGTTAATCTTTGGAAGAAAACCCCTAAACTTTCAAGAGTTCATATTTTTAAATAAGGTACTCTAACCACTGTGTGAGTGAGAGAGAAGTGTAAAAGAGAGACAGAAATGTTCTTGGTGGCAGGAGCAGACTGAATGAGACTAGAGGAGAATGTAAAAGTGAGACAGGTTTGAGCAGGAGAAAGGAGTAATCCATTGACTGGTGAGATAGAAACAGTTAAGTTTTCAGATAAGAAAGGCTTTGTGCCTTAACACTCCATCACATCTGGTGAATTCTTAAGATCTTAAGGATGTTTTCCACAGAGTGAAAGAGCTCTTGATCCCCAGGTGTAAGAAATCAATCAAGGAAGGGAAGAGACCAGCCTGGCTGAGTCAAGACCTGCTGGTCAAACTAAAAGGCATGAAGGAAATGCACAAGCAGTAGAAGCAGGGACAGGTATCCTGGGAAGAGTATAAAGAAACTGTTCAAATGTATAGGGATGGCCAAGGTGTGGCTGGAGCTGAAGTTGGCAAAGGATGCAAAGAATAACAAAAAGGGCTTCTACAGGTACATCAACCAGAAAAGGAAGGTTAAAGAAAGCTTCCGCCTCCTGGTAAGCAAGACTGGCAAGCTAGAAGCAACAAACAAGAAAAAGGTTGAGGTTCTCAACAAATTTTCTGTCTAAGTCTTCACTGGCAACCTCTCTCCTCACACCTCCTGAACTGAAAGACCACAAGATGAAGACTAAGGGAACAAAGTCTCTCCCACTGTAAGTGAAGACAAGGTTTGTAACCACCTGAGGAACCTCAACATAGGCAAGTGTATGGGACCTGATGAGATGCATCCCAGAGTCCTGAGGGAAATGACTGATGTAGTTCCCAAGACACTCTTCATGATATTTGAAAGGTCATGGCAGTTAGGTGAGGTCCCTGGTGACTGGAAGAAGGGAAACATTATACCCTTCTTTAAAAACGGTAGAAAGGAGGATCCTGGGAACTACTGACCTGTCAGCCTCACCTCTGTGCCTAGGAAGATCATGGACTGGATCCTCCTAGAAGCTTTGCTAAGGCACACATAGGTCAGGGATGTGATTTGAGACAGTCAGTATGGCTTTACCAAGGGCAAGTTCTGCCTGACCAACCTGGTGGCTTTTTACGATGGAGTGACTACATCAGCAGACAAGGGAAGAGCAATGGATGTCATCTATCTGGACTTCTGTAAGGTCTTTGACACAGTCTCCCACAACATCCTCTTCTCGAAGTTGGAGAGATATGAATTGGATGAGTGGACTCTTTGGTCAATAAGGAATTGGTTAGATGGACGTATCCAGAGGTCAATGGCTCAGTGGAGATGGGTGACAAGTGGTGTTCCTTGGGGGTGTGTACTGGGACCAGTGCCGTTTATTATCTTCATCAGTGACACAGACAGTGAGATCAATTGCACCCTCAACAAGTTTGCAGATGAAATCAAGCTGGGTAGTGCAGTCTACATGCCAGAGGAATGCAATGTCCTCCAGAGAACCCAGACAAGCTTAAGACAGCCTGTGTGAACTTCATGAGGTTCAACAAGGCCAAGTGCAATGTCCTGCACCTGTGTCAGGGCAATCCACATTATCAATACATGCTGGGGAATGATGTGATAAAGAGCAGCCACACAGAAAAGGACTTGGGGGTAGTGGCACATGAAAAGCTGGATGTGAGCCAGCAATGTGTGCTTGCAGCCCAGAAGGCCAGTGGTATCTTGGGCTGCATCAAAAGAAGCATGTCTAGCAGATTGAGAGAGGTGATTCTGCCCCTCTGCTCTCGATACTTCACGTGGAGTACTGTGTTCAGCTTGAGAGCCCTCAACACAAGGACATGGGCCTGTTGGAGTGGGTCCAGAGGAGGGTCACAGAAATGATCAAAGGGATGGAGAATCACCGCTATGAGGACAGGCTGAGAGAGTTGGGATTGCTCAGATTGCTCAGCCTGGAGAAGAGAAGACTCTGGGAAAACCTTATTACAGGCTTTCAATACTTACTGGGAACCTATATGAAAGTTGGGGACAATCTTTTTAGCAAGGTCTGTTGTGACAGGAGAAGGAGTTAGGATTTTAAACTAAAAGAGGGTAGATTTAGACTGTGTATAGGGAAGATATTTTTTAATATAAAGGTGGTGAAACACCAAACAGGTTGCCCAGAGAAGTCGTAGATGTCCCATCCCTGGAGAAATTCAAGGTCAGCCTTGATAGGGCTATGAGTAACCTGATCTAGGTAAAGCTGGAGGATTGACTTCTAAAGGTCCTTTCCAAACCAACACATTCTATGACTATGATTCTATCCTGGTTTCCACAGCTGAATCTGCCCAAACAGAAGATAGTGAAGTCAAGACAGGTGTGCAAAAGTCCACAAATAGTGAGCAAGGAATCAAATAGTTTAGAAAATGTTTCTTAAAATCTCAACCCATTATGGATTTGCCCCCTTTAAACTGTTCCTGAAGACATACATCTAAGTTCTTCCTTCTTCAAGGTAAGATAAATGTTATTTCTGTCAAAAAACAACTACACAGTATGTTTTTATGCAGACCTTAGCAGCGAGAACATTCAGCCCATATATCTTTCAAAACTTACTCCTCCATACACTGCTGAACAATCCAGCTACTCTATACTCTGTGCTGAAAAGACCTCAGCAGAAGGGATGTTTGCCTTGAATAGTTGGTAAGTGGAGACTCAGAAGACATGGGAGTCTAGAAACCTGTGACTTCTGATAACAAGACATCTTTTTACATCAGAGAAACATGCACACATTGGCACTGAGAGGAGACGGTGGGTAGAAAGGGATGGAACTCCTTTCTGCAGGGAGTGGAGACACCCATCTTCTTGTCGGAGCTCTTGTCTCAGGACTTTTGTTCCTTACTAGGTCTCAGATCCCAGAAGATGTGGAGGGACTCCAAAGATACTCATCTGAATGCGTCAAGACTGAGTACAGAGCCCTGGGGACTGGGCAAGAAGGTATCAGAGTCCAAGTGTATTTTTCTCTAGTATTTTGGAGCAGGGGAAAGGCTCATGCCTCTTGAGGGTCAGTATGTGTCTGATATTGTAGACAGCACTTTGTTTTTTATGACTACAAGACACTTTATAAGAGAGTAGTTGAAAGAGACAGGTGTGAGGGACTGCTAAATGAATGTCTCAAACAGCCTGGAACCTAAACTGGGCACAGCCGCCTGCCTGGCACCTCTGGGGTTGGTGCGGGGGCGACTCCTGCCACTGCCCAAGGTGTGGTTGCAGGAAGGGCTTGGAGCTGTGGCTGCAAAAAGCCAGAAGAGGGAGGAGTGACCCCCCTCACAACCACCCACCATCTCCCAGACCCGTTCCTGGTAATTTTCCACAAGGGGTAAACAACACGACGAGGCAGGAACTTGACTGTGTAGAAGGAGAAAAACCCCAGGCAGCTGCTTTTTTTTTTCCTTGCCTTGCTGTGTGTGCCATGGTTGTCGCTGGTTCCAAGGGTGGTGATCTTTCCTTTTCCTGTCTCTTTCTCTCTCTTTCTAGTCTTAACAAAAGGCCATCTATGGCAAGGCAGGTTCTTTTGCTCACTAGAGGCTCTTTGTTGTGACACGTGTTGATTGGGCTAAGTGGACAATTGAAACATGTCCTTAGTTCTTTGTTGATTGATAAATAAACTGGTGTTCAGATCTTTGGTGTGACTCACGTTAATCCTGGCCTGGGAATTGGTGAACCTGAGTCATTGTCCTGAAAGCTCAGGACTTAACAATAAGATATGCTTGATTAAACGAGGAAAATTTCTGTGCCAATACACTTACTATCCTAAGTGTGAATAGCAGCAGATGAGGTTCTGTGGGGCATGATGATGAGAGCCTCAAGTAGAGGCAGAGAAGGTGGTGAGAAAGTGTGCAGAAGAGCAGTGTGATGTACACAGCTCTCATGTTTTCCTTCTGAAAGCAGTGTGACTGGGTGTCTAGCTCAAAGGACTGCTCACAGCAATGCAGCATGCAGAATGAATAGGAACTGGAAGCCTGTACACAGTGACCGAGCTACGAAATTACTAGATTTAGGAAGACACCTTGGAATAGTTGGCATGGCTAGCTTGCTGCAATGTCCCAACCTGGTCAAACATGCTACCATGCTTGGTTCCTGGCTCTCTGTCCCTTAGGGAGAAACACCTATCTTGGTGGTTTTCTGGCAGACGTTGTGATGAACACAATGGAAAGGTAAAAGAGTGGAAAACAAGAAAAGGCAGTGATGAAGAATGAGGTGTTGGTACAGAGAAAGAATAGTGAAAAGAAGAAAGTTTCAGAAAAAGACAAACAAAAGGAGATAATAGAAGTTTTGATTAGTTGAATTGGCACATCTCTGTGAATGTAAGAAGCTCTTCTGTTAACAATGTACTGATCTGAGGGTAGAGCAGCAAAGCTGGAAGCTGGAGATATGGCAGCTAATCAACACCTCATTTTAACCTTAAAAAACCTCCATCTGAATGGAAGTTTTGTGCACTCTGGTATAATTTCTCATAAATAAAAATAACATTTGAATTTACATTTGAGCGTATTAATTTTAAATTATGTTCTGACTTCCTCTGCTATCAGCTGTGAACTTCTCATATGGGAGCAAGTTAGTAATTTCTCTTTCTTTTTGTATTGTATTTTATAAGAGAACATGATTGTATTAGATCCTATTTAAATTAAGAGATGCTTTTAAAACAGCTCCATGGCATTTATTTGTTAGATGTACAAAGTAAACAGGTATTGAGGATGTTAAATTATTATACGCAGACTTGCAGCAATATTTGATTACAAATCTTTGCCTAAACAAATCAAATTCCTATGCAGATAACGGAGTGTGTTGTTTCAAATGTATAGTCTGGCTTGACTTAATAATCGCAGAGGTATTATTTCTTTATGCAGAAATTCAAGTTGTGTGTATTTATTCTGAAAAGGCAAGAACAGTATAAGGCATCTAGCTTAGACTATTTGAAAGGTATCAACTCTTTAAATGACATTTTCACCTTCAGCAAATACATCTTTTCCTGCTAGAAATGGTGATGCTACCATGCTGCAGGCAATCTATGATACAGTCTTGTCACAAATAGGTATCAACTCTCATTACATTCTCAAGTATAAATTCCACTTATCAGTTCCTACATAGTTGCAGATGTTTTAACAATCCCATTTTACCATGTTTGCACGAAGGCTCAAGCTCAAATGCTTTATGATATATTTGTAGGAGCTACTGTAGATGCCCCAGATTTGGGAGTGTTTGTGTAGTTGGTAGCTACATGGGAATTTTTATTTCCAGAAAGTATTGAATATACTAGTAATTTATTGTCTGGCTACCTTGTCAAACAAGAGAAGTAATTTGTAATTTCCATTACTTATTTCTTCACAGTCTGGTATACAGCATTACAATCAAATTAATTACTATTTGAAACTAAGTTTTCATTGTGATAGTTTGGCCTTGGCTGGAGACCAGGTGCCCAACAAAGCTGCTCTACAACTCCCCCTTTTTAGATGGTCAGGGGAGAGAGAAAATATAACAAGAGGCTCATGGGTCAAGATAAGGACAGTTTAATGAAGTAAAAACAAAGGCTGTGCACAGAAGCAAAGTCAAATAAAAGATTATTCTCTACTTCCCATCAGCATGCAATGTCTCACTCCTTCTGGGCAGCAGGCCTTCTGTATGTGTAGAGGTTACTCCAGAAGACAAATGCAAAGAATGAATACCCCTCCTTCTCGCTCCTTTCTCTTAGCTTTTATAGCTGAGCTGTTATCATATGGTGTGGAATATCCCTTTTGTCAGTTTGGGTCAGCTGGCCCAGCTGTATCTACTCCCAAGATCTTGCCCACCTCCAGCCTACTGTTGGGGGAATGCTGGAGAGACAGCTATGGTGCTGAGCAAGCACTGCTCAGCAGTAGAGAAAGCACTGGTGTGTCATCAACACCTTACCTTCTCAAATACCACTGCAAAGCACACTATGAGATCAGACCCAACACATTAATTTTCTGAATTATTTTTTCAGGAAAATACATCAGTCAGACTCATAGAAGGGTTAAGTTTGGAAGGGACTATGAAGTATATCTAGTCCCAAGCCCCCTGCTGTTGGCAGGGACATCACTCTCCCACTAGACTAGATTGCTCAAAGCTCCATCCTACCTGGCCTTGAACACTTCCAGGGATGAGACATCTACAACCTCTTTGGGCAACTTGTTTGAGTGCTTCACCGCTCTTATGGTGAAGAATTTCTTCCTTATATCTAATCTAAATCTACCCTCTTGCACTTTCAGGTCATTGCCCCTTGTCTTACCACTACAAGCCCTTGTAAAAAGCCCTTCTCCAGCTTTCCTGTAGGCCCCTTTCATGTACTGGAAGGCTGCTATTAGGTCACCTCAGAGCCTTCTCTTCTCCAAGCTGAATAACCCCAGCTCCCTCAGCCTGTCCTCATGGCAGAGGTGTTCCAGCCCTCTAATCATCTTCATGGCCCTCCTCTGGACCCACTTCAGCAGATCCATGTCCTGCTTGTACTGTGTTCTCCAGAACTGGACATAGTAGTCCAAGCGGGGCCTCACCAGAGCAGAGTAGAGGGGAGAGTCACCTCAATCGATCAACAGATCACACTTTTTTGATGCAGTCCAGGACACGGTTCACATTTTGGGCTCCAAGTGCTCATGTTGAGCCTCTTGTCAACTAACACACCCAAGTCCTTCTTCTCAGGGCTGCTCCCAATTCGCTCTCTGCCCAGCCTGTATTTGTGCTTGGGATTGCCTCGACCCAGCTGCAGGACCTTACGCTTGGCCTTCTTGAACTTCACGAGGTTGGCATGGGCCTACCTCTCAAACCTGTCAATGGCCCTCTGGATGGCATCCCTTCCCTCCAGTGTGTCAACCACTCCACAGATTTTGGTGGTGTCAGCAAACTTGCTGAGGGTGCACTCTATCCCACTGTCCATGTGGCTGACAAAGATGTCCCAGTACTGTACCTTGCAGGACACCACTCATCACTACTCTCCACTTGGACATTGAGCTATTGATCGCAACTCTTTGAGTGTGACCATCCAGCCAGATCCTTATCCATCGAGTGGTCCACCCATCAAATCCATATCCTTCTAGTTTAAAAAACAAGTTGTAGTGCAGGACGGTGTAAAATGCTTTGCACAACTCCAGGTAGATGACATCAGTTGCACTTTCCCTTATCCACTGATGCTGTAAAACCATTGTAGAAGGCCACCAGGTCTGTCAGACACGATTTGCTTTCGGTGAAGCCACCCACGTTGGCTGCCACCAATCACCTCCTCTATATGCATGTGCCCTAGCAGCTTTTCCAGGAGGATCTGCTCCATGATCTTGCCAGGCACAAAGGTGAGACTAACAGGTCTATAATTCCCTGGATCTTCCTTTTTCCCCTTTCTGAAGATGGGGGTTATGTTTCCTCTTTTCCAGTCAGTGGGAACCTTTCCAGATTGCCACAGTTTCTCGAATATGACAGAAAGTGGCTTAGTGACTTCATCTGCAATTCTTTCAGGACCCACGGATGGATCTTGTCAGGTCCCATGGACTTGTGCACCTTCAGGTTCTTTAGGTGGTTCTGAATCTGGTCTTTGCTCACAGTGGGGAGTTCTTCAGTACTCAGTCCCTGCCTGTCCTCTCTGCAACTGGGACAGTGTGGCTGGGGGGCCTTCCCAAGAAGGCTGCGGGAGCCCTTGCCGATGAAGCCTGAGGCAAAAAAGTCATTGAGCACCTCAGCCTTTTTAAATATCCTGCATGATCAGCTTCCCTGTTTCCTTCCGGAGTGGTCCTACATTTCCCCCAGTCTTCTTTTTGTTGCTAACATATCTATAGAAGTCTTTCTTATTGTCCTTGTCTTTATTTCTTATTATCCTTGTCCTTATTGTCCTTGTTCTGTATGGATGTAAAGAATCAATAGGAAGTGATAAATACCATTCTTCCCATAGGATGCAACCTGACTGAACGTCCCCTGAAAAAACTCTACTGTAGTCATTATCTATCTTTTTCTTAATAATCTAATATAGGGCTCAAATGAAATGTCCTAGGATTTTCTTAGTTTGAAGTGACTGACAAATCAGACTGACAATCAGACAAATACAAAAAAAAAATCCAGAAAGCAAACCAAAAGCAAAGGGGAAAACAGGTATTGTTTCTGATCAGTACATCCTCTTCTGAACCACAGTGAAGCCACTCTGGCAAGAACCTTAGTTCAAAAGGGCAGCAGACAAAAAGAGGTGGATATTTTTTTAGGGTGGGTTTTTTTTTTTTCAGTTCTTTGGGAGCCAACTCTCATCTGGCTGGTGCTAGGACTTCAGTTTAGTTCCAGCTAAATGTTTTATCTCAACTGAGTGGAAAGAAAAATAATATTTGGAATAAGGAGCATAACCCCTGCTTGACCTGAAGGGACTACTCATCTACTCAGATGTTTCTGTCTTGCGTTTTTATTGTCCTTGTCCCAGCACATACCAGAGACACACAAAGCAGCCCCAAATGGCATTAATCCTTTTCACTATCTACAAGAACCAGAGGGGAAAAAAGGGCACTTTAACTGTGTGACTCTTCGTAGGTAGTAAAGTAGCTTGAGTGTAGTAAAAAGTGTGTCTTCTCTTTCAAGACAGTAAATGTCACCTCCAGGATGATTCCAGGTCATGGATGTTTGAGGAAAGTGAGAAAGCTTGGAGGATATCGCTGAACCACTATCTCTGCATCTTCTACTATCAAACTAAAATAACTAAGAAATTACATTTCTGCAATATATCCAGATATTGTCAGTGCAATTCAGTGTTGTACAAAAAAAGAGATGAGCTCTAAACTCCCAAAGTTACAACATGGTATATATTTCTACAGGGTATCATAATTATAATTAAAAATTACTATAACACTGCATTTTTCATGTCACAATGATAATTTTTCAGTTTTGTTTTTCACTGTCCTTGAAAAAAAATACCTAATTCTAGAAAAAATTAAAAATTCTCAACAATGTACATTTGAACAAAATATTTATTACCTGTGTCTAAGTTTAAATAGTTATGAACACTATTATATGATTAATAAGTTCAAATGTGAGGAATGTGACTGGCACTAACAAGTATTATTTGCTTATACAATAGGTGGAAAAAATATTCTGTGCTAAATCAAGAAATTTGTAGTCACCAGACAAGTTACATTTAGACTAGAACCCAGCATTCAGGTTTTAGATAGAAATGGGGTTTCAAGTTAAGAGCAGTGAAATCTCATACTCCGTCTAATTATTTTAACAAGATTTCATGCTCAAAAAAACCTAGAAGGGTCACATTCTAACTCTTCCTTTCTTCCCTGAAAGAGATGACAAATTCCTGAAAGATCAGCATGCTTCTGCAGTGGAACAGAAAAACAATCCCTTAGCACTTTACATACAGAAATATGAGGCCACAACTTGGATTAGTAATTCCAATTCATTCTTCTGAAACCCAAACACCTTCATAAGACACAGGTTTTAAGTTCCATTTTTTGCTAATCTTTATAATTCACATAGTTTCTCATATCGTTATGTTCCTGCAGTGAATTATTTTATTACAAAACTTGAAAGAAAAAAGTTGTAAAGTAGTTATAATAAGGCAAACTAGAAAAAAATATCCAAGTTGTGATTCTCATTTTTTTTTAAAAATTTTTCAGAAATTTACTGGAAGTCTCTTGGTCCTATAAGATGATGAGTTTAATGCATATGCAACTCTCACAGAGAACAGTCCCAATGAAGTGATGGAAGATTTTAGAACGTAACTTGCTTCATGATCTGTGTCTATACCTATGAGGGGAAGGAAATGTTTCTCTCTTCACAGAGCCTTTGTAGAGTCAAGTCCAAACCTTACATTGCCTTCACTGATGGGGTGCAGCTCAGCACAGCCAAGCAAGGGCTGGACTGGTGACTGACATGACAACAGGGCTGAAGGCACCTGCAGCATGGCCCAGTCCTGGAAGTTTAGGACTGAGCCTAAATGGCCAAGGGTGTATGGGTAGAGTCCCAGATGAGACTGGGCAGGACAATAAAGCCTATTTTTGCAGTCCAGGCTTGACACAGGCATTCCAAACCTGCATATTTAGCAACAAAGTTCAGGTGAGAAGAATACAGCCCACAATAAAGGATAACCATGTTAAGGTCTACTTTCTCATACTGGATATTCACAGATGCATCAGACTGGACACAATGTATTTGAACAATGTATCTGGTAAACATAATTCTGATGCCACTCCCTCTAAACTTTGAGAAAAAGCTAATGAATAGACTAAGGGCTAGACTGTTCTCAGAGGTGCATAGCAGAAAGAAGAGAGATGATGCATGCAAGTGGCAGCAGGGGAAATTACAAAATGGATTTCTTGAAAACATTGTCTTCACAGCTGGCGTGACTAACTACTGAAGCAAGTTGCCCAAAGAGGTTGTGAAATATCCAAACTTGGACGAGACCTCAGATGACCTGGTCTTACTTTGAAACTAGTTCTGTTCTGAGCAGGAAGTTGGATTAAATGACCCCCAGAAATCCTTTCCAAGTTAATTGTTCTATGATTCTAATATAGAAGGATTTTTTGTATTTTCTGACAATCATTTTCGATATAAAGTTCCTTTTGTAATTCTTATCCCAGAATAACAATGGAGAAAAGGAAAATAATACTTGTGAAAGTTGGCTGGCTGGTTTCTTCATATATTTATTCAAAAGTGTAAATCGAATATTGTTCCATAATTTTAATTCAGTTGAGCATATCTGAATCTTGTCAGGAAAGAGCAGTGTTGTACCACAGACTGAGAAAATACTATTGCTCATTATCCAGAAATTTGAAGTGGAACAAATATTTCAAAGTTCAAATAAAAACGGTGACAGTGTGGTTAAAATAAAAGAAGTGCGGTCCTCACAGTTAGTCTTACTATTTTCATCCTGAAGTTTAACTTCAAAAAAAAGATACCGCAAAATAAAAACCATTCAAATTTAGCGTCTGTAAGATGATGGTGAAGTTGGAACAGACCATTTTCCACAAAAAAGATTAAAGATATTTTTATTTGTTTGTGTGGGTTTTTTTTTTGGTTGATAAACTAGAATGAAACAGAAGAAAACATTCATCCAGATACAGACATTATTCTTCAAAATCATTAATCATTTAAACTCTTACTGAAATTTACATGGTTCATAAAGTTTTCTTCTAATTGTGTGTGCTTAAACATAGTTTAGCATTTTAATAGGCAGACATTATCTGAAATGCTTAGCTTTTTCCTATGAATCTCTACTTCCAGAAGCTTTAACTCTGATCTACCCTCCCAGGTTTTGTACTTTGGCACAGATACCATGTTGACTATGAAATAGCAAAAGGCTATATTGACTTCTTGAAAAGACAAGGAATATGGGATTTTTGAAATACCTGCCATATATGTTTTATTAGTTACATCTTTTTATGCAGGCATTGATATCAGAACATTGACAGGACCAGAAGACAGATATGAAAAGAAATTATTTTATAAGGCATATTCATCGTTGAAGAAGAAAATGACTGGATAAAATTAGTGGGTTTATTCAAACAATAGTGGGAAATTTCTGTCCTTGACTTTGATCCATGGCTGGTGGCAGGTTGTTTAATACAGCTTTCAGAGATAGGGAGATTGTTAGAATAGTATCTCTGTCTGCCTTACATCCTGCTTTCAAAAGTAATTCTGAATTGACAAGAGATTGGTAAGTTTATTTTTTTTTCTTTTAAGTCAGGCAAATGGCAGTTGAGGAAAAAACAATAACAAAGGAAAATTTTTTAAATACTAAATACTACACAGAGATAAATTACTGAATGTATTTCCTAATTTTAACAGTATATACCCATAATTAATTCATGAACATATGTAATCTTTTGCACTCCATCGTATTTGTATTTTGACTGTAATAAATTAAAATACTTAGCATATGTAAAATCAAATGTATTATAGGTACCTTCAGTATTTGGAAAGTTGGAAAATGTCATGTGAAAAATTTATACAGACATTCATACAGAAAGAAATATATGCTAAATGAGCTTATATTGAATTCATAGTGGTTGTTTTAGCATCAATGTTACTGACTGAAATATAGTTATTTCAATCTCACAGATATATCTCTAAAATTAATATAAATATGCAATATTACTGGAACAAAAATAATTTCTGCAGAGCAAATAAATTTCATCTTACAATACTCAGATCAAGACAGATGGATCACTTACATTGGCTTGAACTATATGTTGATAATTAACTCTCCACTTAACAAATTTCCTAGAAAAATGTGATAACGCAGTATTTTATCCTGTTCAGTCTTATTCATTTTTAG
>NW_009734539.1:0-472 GCF_000703405.1 Apaloderma vittatum | reverse complement strand
TTCAGTTCAGAGTCCTATTCTACTTGTACTTATCTGCTAGAAAACAACCAGCAAAGATGGCAGAGGTAGAAGGAAATTCCATAAATTATACTAGTATACTGTGCAGGGAATATATACATATAACAGTCCTCAAAGGAAAGTCGGTTTGCATGTAATTATCCCAAGAAGACCTCAGGGATGGGTCATACAAAATAAGTGCCTGTGGGTTGACCACATAATCCAAACAAGTCGTAGATAGCGCTCTACACACTGAGCCATTTCCCTAGGATGCAGATAGCGGCAGAGGCATTAATCCTACATTTCTAGGGAGGAAATAACAAAACCAAATTAACAGGCTTGCCAAGTTGTCCATCATGTCACAGATGCAAAATCAACTTAAAGCTCAAAATTCCCTGAACCACGATCTCATCTGTTCAATCGCAGTGTGCATTGGACAAAAGGCTTAGTATTTCATCCACCTGCTATAGGACTG
>NW_009734538.1:0-96981 GCF_000703405.1 Apaloderma vittatum | reverse complement strand
TTTCTTGCATTTTTAAATGATTTCTAGCTTTTAACTAGATTAACTTTTTTGTTGCTTAACACCATTATTTATATTTCTTTGTCAAAAAATAAATAATTTGTGAATTGCTTTTATTTTCTTTCAGTTTGTTTTTCCTCGGTTTTCTTGATGACATTTAGGATGTCTCAATTTTAGAATGCAAAACTAGAATTTAGAACTATATTCAGTTCTATCAACTTGTAGTTCATATACCTAGAAAAGAAAAACTATAAAAAACAACTAGTGAAAATTGCATCAACATGTGCTAGTACAAAAATGTGGTCAAGATGAATGGAAAAGTATTTGTCTACTTGTATGTAATGGCCTGTCACCTGTCAATAAGATCGCCATTCAGAATGCAAAATATTTTTGCTAAATGAATACTACAAACATGCATGTCTCTTCCACTGGCATTATCTATAAGAAATAATGACAATTAATGAGTTTTCTCTCTTTCTCAACGTGGATAATTTCAGAATACCTAAGGAACATATTAATATGAACTTAAATATTAATAATGCAAGGATGATTGCATTTAGATTTTAGGTATTTTGCCTGTACCTCAAGGACGATCTTAAAATTTGTAGGGGCTGTAACAACAAGGTTATCTTATATATTATTTTCCTTATCCTCTGGCTATTGCACATTATGATCTCCTCCTCAGTCTACTGCAGCGAATTTAATTACACAAAACATATATTTGCTTATTTTTCACAGTCTTCCATGTAAGGCTTATAAATACTGTACATCCACAGTGTCCTTCATCAGTAAGTTTCACAGGAGTTGTATCTATTATGTGAAGAAAATTTTATTTACTTTTCATTTTTAAATTCTTTTTCTTAATCAGGGCAAGTGTTCATGTGTGGGTTGAAACAGGTAGGATGCAAGATTAACCACAAACCATGGCTGAAATGCAAAGAGTAGATTTATTCTCTCTACCTCAGAATCTGAAGAATCTTTGCAGCAGCACCTGGATGAGGCACACAGGTAGCCATCACATGAGCTGCACAACAAGCAGCATCGCAGGCATAAATTGTGTGGTTTTTATCCTGCTGCTTTGTTATGTTTTACATACTGCCCTGCCTGCGTTCCCAGGACTCACAGGACAGCTTTGCAGGGGAGGAATGTGAGAGATGCCGCAGTGTCTATCCCAGGCCTCTGTTACCTAAGCGCCGGTGTGCTGCTGGTCGAGCACACAAGGCCAAGCAATAATCCAGTGCGATGTGTTTTCTGACATCTCAGGTGAAAGTTGTTTGAGCCTACCTACAGTCTTCCTCGCCAATTTTCCGTCGTACCCCTACAGTTCGGTTTTTGGAATCTGGCTCTAGCTATTTCTATTTTGCATCTCTTAGATTTTATGGGGAAAACCAAAATGGGAGCACTGTTCCCTGTTCAGTTTCTCCATGCTTGTTTTGATTTTTTATTCCCCCATCAGTCAACATGCTGAAGAGAGCACTGGGTTTTGAGCACTGGGGTTGCCAGCTGCATTCAAGGCAAATTAAGAGTTTCTGAACTGAATTATGTTTTACTCTTTCTTTCCTGATCATTCCCAATATTTGATTAGACTTTTTCACTATTACTGAGAACTGAGATGGCCTGTCTAATCTTGACTAAGATTTTGGGTTTTTTTTTAATCTTTATTGAATTTCACTTAAACTTTGATTCCTCAGCCCATCAAACACACATTTGTTTTCTGCACTTCACAATTTTTCCTTATTCTTACCGTTATTAATAATTTAGGACATAAGTCAAACTTTCTGCTGACTTCCTTTTACTTGTCATTACATTAAACAATATAGGTGTCACGACAAATCTTCAATGGATTCCACTGATGAGCTTACTTTAATAGAAGACACAAGCATTTACTCCTGCTCTTGAAATCCCAAGTTTTCATCAATCAGTCATATATTATTTTACTTTTCTATTACATGTTTAGGTAGAACTGAGAAAAGATAGATAACAAAAAAAAGTATAGCCATATGGTATGTACCTACAAAACCCCTACCTGCTCCTTCCTCAACAAGGAAACAAATTTAACCCTTAAGAACCACAAAAAACTCTGAAAGAATGTGTATGGGTACACATAATTCACATAACATCCATGGACCTCCGTGTGCAAACAGCAGAACGTATGACCACTTAGTACAAAAAATAAAAAGGTTTGTCAGGGGTTGGGGCTGGGCCAGCCACTAAACAAATAACAGAGACTCTTTAACCTCTCTCTGCTCAAAGTGGAAGTGAAAGAGAATAAGGCAGAGAGACTTATAGACTGAAAAAGAAAATTAAAACAGCTTTAATAAACAATAAGAGTACTAATAAGAAAATACAATTATATTAATGAAATATATACAAATACATAAAAAACCGACATTGAATCCAGCTCCCCCTCACTGACAGCAATCACCATTGATGCTGCAGAACAGGTAGACACCAGGGAAGTCCTCAGGGTAAGGAGCAGAGGGGAACCAGATACAGGGTCTGGATTTGGGAACTCAGGATTGAGATCAAAGGCAGATCAGATGGAGTCCTCCTCAGATGATGGTGATTGAAGAAGGCAGCTTAACCGGTGTGATCACTCAGCTTTATACTGTCATATTGTATACAGAATAGAATACTCTTACTGGTCACCTGTCCTGTCCATTCCTCCCCAGAAGTGCAATCTTTTACTTCCTTGTGACCCCTTTAACTTCCCAGCACTCCCAACATAGCACACAAGATCTAGCAGTGACCTTGGTCACCATAGGAGCAAGTATAAGTATGGAGAACTTCTTCAGATCAATTTTCTTACAATAGTTGAAGAAATCCTAACAAAAATCACCATTGAGAAATGGAGGATAAAAAATTGAGACAGAAAGGGAGCTAGAAATATCAGTATAGAAAATATTTAGCTGAAGAAAATGCAGTGAAAAATCTTCATTGTGGCCTTTTGGAAATAATAAATTCTTTCTTGACGATTAGAAGTTACTTTTAGGTGAGAAGGCATTAAGCTATTGGGACAAGAACACAGACACCAAAGATGAAAGCTTACACTTGTCCCTCTAGTTGAAATCATATGGATGTTCCTGTCAAATATATAAGACTGTTTTTCATTTGTAGCAGCTATATTTACAAGACCATATTTGCTAGATTAATTTAGCAAAAAATGTTTGGAACTGTCTGAAATTCCAGGGCATTTTAAACTTGCTTGGACCTTCAAAAAAAACCAAAACCCAAACATATCTCTTGCAATAAGAACTTTTCTAACTAGTTATTTCTTACTGTTATTTCAATCCTTATGTATTTAAGCTATAAGACTTTTGTATTCAATCTTCTTCCAGTACCTAGAGCATGCAGGGGATGTCTAAACACATTAAGATAAGGTTAAATCTTAACCCCTATAAGCGGTTTTAGCAGTTGTCATTGATATGATGCAAAATGTCAAAGACTACTAGTATGACAGACACAAGGTTCTTCATAAAATTGTCCCTAGATGACTATCTAAATCCTTGTATTTCTCTCTTTTCCTGAGACACTTGTAGCTTTCTGATGCTCCCAAACTCGTCAGACCTGCACACATTTTGCTCTGTCCACAAACACGTCAGGTTATAGACTGAGACCGCAGAGTTAGTTTGAAGTGAACTGGTCTTGATTCACATTAAGTGTTTCAAATTCTTTTAATCTATGCAGCTTCCAGAAGAGATGGGTAGGGATGTCAAACAGAGATTTTATGCCTTGTTGCCTGATTAATAATTGAAAAAAAAGAATACTTGTTTTCAAAGATGGTGTTCCACATGTTTCCATGGTAACCAGAGTGTTCATGTACATCAAGATTTCTATTTTGCAATCCTTTAAAACTGATTTTTATTGTTAATATTTTTCCCCATGTTTTGACTTAAAAGTGATAAGTTGTAACATTTACTAAATTGCATGTTGTGTGTCTTAAGGGACCACACTATAAAGAATATTTATTTAATTTCATGGGAAATGTTTAGTCATATAACAAGAGGGGAGGGTATGTGAAAAATAAGGCTTGTTTTCCTGAGGGAAAAAAAAATCAGCTCTACAATAATTGCAATATATTTAAACCATTTATACTGGAAGTCCTGTCTCTGCAGTGTCTCAGGGTAAAAATATTTGATTTAAAAGGCAAATATATCATCACTCTATTATTGGCAACTGGGTCATTTGGAAAAAATATGTCTTCTAACCTTCATATGTTCAAAGAATCTGCCATTGTTGTTTCCGTTATTAGTAGGAACTGAAAACTGTTACCACCTTTGAATGTAGTTCAAATTTTCTTCTTCTAGTTGTTTCTTAGCATGTTTTGAGATACCTAAAATGTAATTCTGAAAGTTTGAGTTGCTAGAGAGATGTCTTTTTTATCCTCATATTTACCAACTGCTGGAGTTTGAGGATAATGCTGAATGACACAAGTTAGGAGGGAGTGTTGATTTGATGAGGGTGGAGAGGCCCTGCAGAGAGACTTGGATAGATTGGATAGATGGGCCAATGTTAATGATATGACCTTCAACGGGGCCAAGTGCCAGGTCCTGCACTTGGGCCACAACAACCCCATGCAGTGCTACAGGCCTGGGGAAGTGTGGCTGGAAAGCTGTCTGGCAGAAAAGGACTTGGGGTTTCTCATCAAGAAACAGCTGAGTATGAGCAAGCAGTGTGCCCAGGTGGCCAAGAAGTGTAACCAGAGGACTAGGGAGGTGATTGTCTCTCTGTACTCGGCACTGGTGAGGCCACACCTTGATAATTGTGTCCAGTTTTGGGCATCTCAATACAAGAGAAATATCGAGGGGCTGGAATGAGTGCAGAGGAGGGCAACAAAGCTGGTGAAGGGCCTGGAGAACAGACCTTATGAGGAGCGATTGAGGGAGCTGGGGCTGTTTAGTTTGAAGAAGAGGAAGCTGAGGGGAGACCTCAGAACTCTCTATAACTACCTGAAAAGATGTTGTAACGAGATTAGTGCTGATCTCTTCTCACAGGTAATTAGTGATAGAACAAGAGGGAATCTACTTCATTTCTCTTCCATGATTTCTTCAAATTTAACTGAATATAGATTTTATATCTCCTTCCCAAGGAGGCCAGATACGGGCAGTTTCTATATGCAATCTATGCAGTCAGAGGCATTCACTATGCCTATGGGAGGCTCTGCTACTATCCCGCAAGATCTGGACAGGCTGCAGAGCTGGGCAAAGGTGAATCTCATAAAGTTCAGTAAGGACAAGTGTGGAGTCCTGCATCTGGGGAGGAATAACACCAGGCACCAGCACAGATTAAGGGACATCCTGCTGGAAAGCAGCCCCAGCGAAAGACCTTGGAGTCCTAGTGGACAGTAAGATGTCCATGGGACAGCAATGTGCCCTTGCGACCAAGAGGGCCAATGGGATCCTGGGGTGCATTAAGAAAAGTGTGTCCAGCAAGTCTAGGGAAGTTCTCCTCTACTCTGTCCTGGTGAGACCATATCTGGAATATTGTGTCCGGTTCACCATCAGGTGTTTTCATCAATGTATCCTCTTATTTTGCTATTCAAGACCTTTAAAATATGTTTATAACTTCAAGCATTAGTTTTGCAGAGTGAAAAGAATTGCTAATGTTTCAATAATAATATAAGTCATAGAAGTGAGTTCTAATTATCCCTTCTTAAGTATATTGTTTAATGAAAAATAAAAAAAAACCCCTAGACTGTAAGGAAAAAGGAGAAAGAATAGAAGGGGAAATATAGGAGGTGAAGAGAATAATGACCTGTTAAATTATGAAAAGAGAAAAGGATAGTCAAAATGAACACATGAATAAATACAAACCCTGGGATAAGATCAGAAATAAAATACAAAAGGAACAAAAAACTCTAAGCTGATATCTTGAAGTGCTGATCATCCTTTTCCACATCAAAGTTTGCCTTCTATCTGTTAGGCATATTTTGAAAACACTATTACAGTGTATATAATATATTATCAGACAAAAATCTAAGGGACTTTCACTGTGGAAGAATTCCCTGTTGGATTGGGAAGGATGATTAATTAACCTTGTAGAAGTTAGCAAATTAAGGAGCAGTGAATGAGGTATACAACTGGTGAAATGTCTTTGAATGTCTTTAAGTATCTTCAGTTAAAATCAGATCATTAAGAAAGGCTTCACTCTTCATAAAATTTCATTAAGAGTTAGTAACTTTTACAGTTTATACATTGAAATGTAAAGAAATCATAATAATCTCTGATGACTATGGTAGTGAATGTTAGAATGATCTAAGTTTTGCTTTCCTAAAAAGTGAGTAACGTAGTAGAATTGTAGGAAGAATTATGTTTCAAGGATCTTCCAAAAGGCATAGAAAACAGTTCTACATTCACAAACCACTGAATTAAATAGAGAATAAACAGGTCTCAGAATCCTAGCCTCACACATATTCAGCTTCAGGAGAGTGAAGACAAAGAATTTATTTGATTTCAGCCAAAAAGAGGAACACGTATGTTGAATTTATATTAAAAAAAATCCAAACAAATCAACAGAAAATTGAGTTAATCTAAAACAGATGAAGATACATAAAAAAAAAAATAACACCCCCAAAATCTAAAACTCCAATACAAAACCATACTGTTCCCTGTTCAGAAATGGTAGAATTTTGGAAAACTGTGTAATATTCTACACAATGAGGTAAAAATCTTTACAGAATGCTTGTTCAGACAAACTCTACATAGGATAGATAGAAATATTGAGACCTAACAAAGGCATTACACATCCCAACTGAATATTCTAGTGTTGTGTTTTAATTAATCTAACAAATGAGAATAATAAGTGAAACAAATTAGGCAATATTCTTGGCTTCTTAGATTGTCAAGATGAAAAAACTGTGATACAAACTCAAAGTGTGTTTGGTCAGAAAAGATGTGAAGACAGATTTACCCATTGTTGCAGAAAATGCTGTTCCCCACTGTGGAACAGTGGGTCAGCTAACAAAGGAATGGGTTAAGATACACTGCATGCAGGCTGCTTTTTGACTTCACTCCAGGACATCATACATAATCGAGTAGGTTTTTTGTAGGAATTCTTTATCAACTGGATACTGTTGTTTGGGAAAGATGGGGCAGAATTAAAAGTTCAATTGCTTTTACAGTCTATTGAGAAAGACTTCCTTCATCTAGTGTTTTCTCTGGACTGGCTATTAAATCTTGGAATAAAATGAGCTCAGAACTTTTTCATGTAGAGGGTTATTTTGCAGTATGCCTTTTTTGATTAAAGCATTAGTGACCTCATTCTTTTTTTTTCTTTTTCTGCCTCTTTCATTCTTTTTCTTTCTTTGTTTCTTTGAGAATTCTTACTACTCTCCAGTTTGTAAAGCCTTTTTCTTGTTATAAATCTTCAGTAGATAGCACTTAAATGCTAGACAGCAAAACTGTTCTAAATATGTCTTGTTCTATTTAAATTGTGCTTTTTAAGAAAGAAAAGAAAAGTTCATTACTTTTACTCCTTTCCTAGTTTCCAGGAAGCTAGGAAGCCTAAGTGTTGCATCAGCAAGTTAAAAGAGAGGATTCCTTTGACTGCTTGTCATGCACATTGCTGACACCAATCAATGTCTGTGCCAAATTGTGATTTTTGCTGACTTATGTTTGTTGCAAAGCTGAAGTAAACTGTGTTTTACTGTGCACATACATCAACCTTTGTCACTTACTCCACTCTCTTCTTTTTGGTTAAATGCAAGTAGATATGTAGAAACAGAACTCAACACGCTCTTTTTCATCCTCCTCTGATGAGACTATATTAAACCATAATATATATCTATGCCTATGTCTAATTCAGGCATAACACTGCAAAATAGGATGTTCTACACTGCACCTGGCTTGCTAGCCTCAAATGGGAATCACTTTTCCCAAAGAGTCTTTGCCCAAGAGATTTCAGGGCTGATCGACAGGGCTTTAAACTAGTTATGAACGGGGAGGGGGATAACAATATCAGGCTTCTCTGTGACAAGCTGTGGAATGATACACCAAGGTTAGAGGGACAAGGTGCTACTACAGGCCTTCAACCAGCTACTCTGAGGCGAGCTGGGAATGTGGCAGCACAGCTGAAGTCTTACAAAGATAAACCAGGAGCTCCTGAGGTAGAAGGAGCCAGCAGGGAAACATCCATAGAAAACCTCAAGAGAATGAAGGGATGTGCTGCCAAAAATGTGAAATGGCTGACAGCCCAGCTGAAGTGCCTCTGCATGAACGCATGCAACATGGCCAACAAACAGGAGGAGTTTGAAATCTGTGCGCAGTCAAGGGGCTATGATCTGGTGGCAGTTCCAGAAACACGGTGGGACAACTCACATGATTGGAATGTGGTCATGGATGGCTATGTCTTTTTTAGGAAAGACAGGACAACATAACAAAGTGGTGGAGACACTCTTTTAGAAAGCAACTGGAACGTATCAAGTTCTATCTAGGGGCAGATGAGCAGCAAGATGAGAGTTTGAGTTGGTTGAGAATGAAGGGTCAGGCTAGCATGGGCGATACTGTGGTGAGTGTCTATTACAGACCACTTAATCAAGATGAGGAAGTTGATGAGGCCCTTTACAGACAACTGATAGCAGTGTCTCAATCCAAGGCCCAGGTTCTCATGGGAGATTTTAACTACCCAGATATTTGCTGGAAGGCCTACATAGCCAGACATCTGCAGTCCAGGAGGTTCCTCCAGTGTATCGATGATAACTTCTTGATGCAAAAGGTGGATGAGCTGACTAGGAGAGGAATGCTGCTGGACTTTGTGCTCTCTAATAAGGAGGGTCTGGACATTGGACATTTAGACTGGACATTAGAAAAAAAATTTTCACAGAAAAAGTAGTCAGACATTGGAAAAGGCTGCCCAGTGAGGTGGTTGGCTGCCCCCGGATATGTTTAAATGTCATTTAGATGTGGTGCTGGGGGATATGGTTTAGGGGTGAACTTTGTAGATTAGGGTTAATGGTTGGACTCAATGATCCCAAGGGTCTTTTCCAACCTGAATGATTTTATGATTCTGTGAAGTGTTGAGGGTTGAAAGCAGTCTTAGCTGCAGTGACCATGAGATGGTGGAGTTCAGGATCTTGTGCCGTAGGAACAGAATACCAAGCAGGATCGCTACCCTACACTTCAACAGGGCCAATTTTCGCCTTTTGAAGCAATTGCATGAGACAAGGTACTAGACGAAAAGGGGACCAAAATAGTTGGCCAGTATTCAAGGACCATTTCTTCAATGCTCAAGATCAGTGCATCCCAATGGGTAGGAAATAAAGAAAGAGAACCATGAGTTCTTAAACTTAAATGGAAGAAGAGAGTCTATGGATATAAGGAAGCAACTAGGAAAGCTAAGGCCTCCTTGGACTCAAACCTTGCAAGGGAGGTCAAGGACAAGAGAAAGGGCTTCTTCAAGTACATTACCAACAAAACTAACACTAGAGGCAATGTAGGCCCACTGGTGAATGAGGTGGGTGCCCTGGAGACAGAGGATACAAAGTGCCCTGGATACAGAGGATACAAAGAAGGCAGAGTTACTAAATGCCTTCTTTGCCTCTATCTATACTGCATGAGATTGTCCTCAGGGCCCCCAGACCCTTGAGGCTTCATAGGAAGACAAAAGGAGGAGCTTGCCTTGGTTGAGGAGGACTGGGTTAGGGATAAGTTAGGCAATCTGAACGTAAATAAATCCATGGGCCCTGACGGGATGCACCTGTGGGTGCTGAGAGAGCTGGCAGAAGTCATTGCTAGGTCACTCTCCATCATCTTTAGTAAGTCATGGGCAACAGGAGAGGTGCCTGAGGACTGGAGGAAAATGAGTGTCACTCCAGTCTTCAAAAAGGGCAAGAAGGAGGACCCGGGTAACTACAGACTGGTCAGCCTCACATCCATCCCTGGAAAGGTGATGGAACAACTTATCCTTGGTGCTGTCTCTAAGCATATCAAGGATAAGACGGCCATCAGGAGAACTCCACATGGCTTTGCCAAGGGGAAATCTTGTTTGACGAACCTGATAGACTACTATGAGGATATAACCGGGTGGATAGATGATGGCAGTGCAGTGGATATGTTTTATCTGGATTTCAGTAAAGCATTTGACACTGTCTCCCACAGCATCCTCATAGGTAAAATGAGGAAGTGTGATATGGATGATCGCATAATGAAGTGGATTGTGAACTAGTTGAAGGGAAGAAGTCAGAGAGTTGTGGTCAATGGGGCAGAGCCTAGTTGGAGGCCTGTGCCTAGTGGAGTCCCTCAGGGGTAAGTACTGGGACCAATATTATTTAATATATTTATCAACGACCTGGATGAGGGAATAGAGAGTGTTGTCAACAAGTTTGCTGGGAGGAGTGTCTGACACACCAGAAGACTGTGCTGCCATTCAGCGAGACTTAGACAGGTTGGAGAGATGGGTGGGGAGAAATCTTATGAAATACAACAAGGGCAAGTGTAGAGTTTTATAGTTGGGAGAGAATAACTCCATGTGCCAGTACAGGTTGGGGACCGACCTGCTGGAGAGCAGCGTAGGGTGAAGGGACCTGAGGGTCCTGGTGGACAGCAGGATGACCATGAGCCAGCAATGTGCCCTCGTGGCCAGGAAGCCCAATGGCATCCTGGGGTGTATTAGAAGGGGAGTAGCTAGTAGGTCGAGAGAGGTTACTCTGCTCTGGTGAGGCCACATCTGGAATATTGTGTCCAGTTCTGGGCCCCTCAGCTCAAGAGAGACAGGGAACTGCTTGAGAGAGTCCAGCACAGAGCTGCAGAGATGATGTAGGGAGTGGAACATCTTCCTTATGAGGAAAGGCCGAAGGAACTGGGTCTCTTTAGTTTGGAGAAGAGGAGGCTGAGGGGTGACTTCGTAAATGTTTATAAATATGTCAAGGTTGCATGTCAGGAGGACGAAGTCAGGCTCTTCTCCATGATGTGCAATAATAGGACAAGGGGCAATGGGTGCAAGGTGGAACATAGGAGGTTCCACAAAAGCATCAGGAAAAACTTTTTGCCTGTGAGGGTGACAGAGCACTGGAACAGGCTGCCGAGAGAGGTTGTGGAGTTTCGTTCTCTAAAGACATTCAAACCCTGCCTGGACACATTCCTATATGGCCTACTCTAGGTGATCCTGCTCTAGCAGGGGGTTTAGACTAGATGATCTCTAGATTCCTTCCAACTCCTAACATTCTGTGATACTGTGACTCTGTGAAAATATTTTTAAACTTGTAAATACATCTATTCACATATAACTATTATAGAAAATAATTATTATGCATACTAAACATTTGTTTAAACTATTCAAAATAATCTCCAATGTAGCTTAATTAGTAACACAAAGTGACAAATGAAGCCAATGAAACCTACATTAAAATTTTAGGTTTCGTTCTTTTAAATACTGGGCAACAGGTTAATGTATTATTTTCAAAAGATGTCCAGAAATACCTGTTTATTTTTGTTATAATGTTAACAATACTTTATCTACTAATCTACATGGACCATTAGAACAACTTGTAATGATTGCATGGCACTTGGTTAAATTCAATTAATTCAACACAGTTAACATTACAGCTTTTCCCTCTATTTAACTGTTCATTTAAATTTCAAATTTTCCATTATAAAGTGCTAATCCCATTTATTTTTTTCATTTCAGCTCTCTTCTAGTTTGTCAGAGTCGACTGATTTCCACTGATTTCACCTACATATATTTTCATCTAGTTTGGAAGTATCCAATTTCTTCTTGCTGTCAAAACTATTCAAATTTATAACTTCCTAATTACTGCATGATCCTAAAGAAAAATCAGTGGTGAGAGTGTGTTTTTGAGCTTTTGTTTATTTTTAAGAGAAGAATCTAATTTAGTTTTACACAGACATGTTCTGTTAGGAGGCAAATGAATTCTAGTTTGTGTAGTAATGGTGTGATAACTGCACAGCTGGGAGCAAAGCAGATTGCTCTTTGTGTCTGACCCGTTTGAATATGTGACATTCTGCTGTATTGTTGTTGTCAGGCAAAGTCCCATTGAAGTCAATGATGCAAGTCCCTTTTTCATGTTCAGGGAATTTTGCATCGTACAAATAATCTGTAATGGAACAAATCCTCAAGCTGCTCACTGAACAACATACTGATCCTGCAGCGCGCAAGAGTAAAAATTGTATTCTTTTTGCATTGTACTATACCGATTCACACAATTTAGTATTACACATGCAGACTTTCACTACAGTAATATTATTGGAATATTGTTGGAACTGGCTCACTGGCCTTGTTTCTGACAGATGCTTGGAAATTTTTGACCTGAGGCAGATGTAAAATGGACAAATTTCTGTTTTTATAAGTCTGACTCACTAAAGTTTGGAAGGTGTATAAGCAAGTAAAATGAGTCTTATAATGGAAAACATCAAGTAACCCTTTTAATAGAAAAATCCATTGCCCCACTTCTAAAACTGTCATGTTATTGATGTAACTGATCTTGCCATGAAGAGTACAGTTATCCAAATTATTCATATTTATCATTTACTTTCCTATCCTAGTATAATTCTATTTACAGTTTTATTTAGTAATATTATTTTCATCTTAAAAATATTAACTTCTTTTATCTTTCACTTGGTCTATTCAGACTACTAACTGTGCAAAGCATATTGTTCATGCCACCTGCAAATAATATCACTAAAGCTGAGAGCATCATCAACTGATTTGATGACTTTTCACTGCAGTTTAATTGCTTTATTTCACTACATAAAGCCTTAGCTGAAATTAACACCTTCAGGAGTCTTAAATTTTTCCAAGGATGCTTATTTCCCAAGTATCAGTCAAGATATATTGTAATGCTTTACCATCAGAGAGGTGAATCTACCTAGATCACACAAATTGAGTCATCAGAGATACGTTTGGTTCCACAATAGAACCTTCCTACAGCAAGCAGTGAAAAAATCCACCACTGAGATCTGAACACCATCCAGAAGAAAAATACGTAGGAAAAAGATCAATATTACTTGAAACAAATCTGTTATCTATTCTTTTCATGACATTTTCATGACCTTTGACCTTCCTTTATGAAAGATAGAGCACTTAGAGAAGGCGTCTCTTCAGTTTCTGTACCGTTTAGTGAATGTAGACTTGACTAACTAGTGAGATAATGCTGCACATAATCTATGTGTTTCAATCAAGAAACTTGCAAGTGTTCTTTAAAACAAAGGAATGATCTTTCTTTTCATTCAAAACTTCAGATTTGAGTGTGATGACATAAGGTGAGTGGCTGTGCCTTTCACATAGGCTTTGAATCCAGAAATGAGCATGGTCTCCTTTTTTAATTTTACCTCTCAGTATTATTCAAGCACATTTTTAAAAGGACAGTAACAGTTCTTCTTCAGCAGTCCCTGCCTTTTTTCTTCTAAGAATAAGAGGTGAGAGCCTTGCATTTGAACCTCTTTATTATTGCATTGTTACACCTACTGAAATGCTCAGTAGAAGAAATTGCTTTGAGTCTGAGCTCTGAAGCCTGAGAAATTACTTGGTGTCTCTAATCTCTCATAATCAGTGCTGAGTCCATGGGCATGTTGTCAAGAAAGCAACATCTTCCCCTTCTCCTGAGCCTTAACCTTTGAGGCTGGTAACGTCATGACTCTTGAGAAACATGGATGATGTTTGCCATCCTGCAGAAATTAGAACAGATAGTGTGTTGTGGAGTCGTATCAGCCAAGTCCATAAAGGTCCATAAGATTAAGATCAGCATTGGCCTTTAGAAAACACAGAGGATAAATGTTCTTGGAATCACAGAAATGTCCCAACAGTTTTTTAGTCATACTGAGTGAAATAACCTAAGCTTGATGTCACGTAGGGTAGGGTAGGGTAGTTTTAAGCAAATATCAAGGCAGAAAAGAGCTTCCCAGCTACTTCTCACTCTCCAAAAGAAATTTCAGGCTATGACAAATTCTCATAAGGGTGTAAGATACAGAAATGTTAAGAGTAGATACTACTTGTCTTATATAATCTGTTCTGCACTAAGTTGACAGTTTTAATAAAGAAAGTATTAGAGCTCCTGAGAGACTAAGTATTCCATCTTGAGATAATTTCACAAAACTAGGTTTTAAAATATTTATTTTTACATTGGAACGGCAAGAAATACTTTAAATGCAACTGAGAATTAGTTTTGCCAGAATATCCATTTTCAGGCTGGAAATATTGCCTTTTAAATTCAATTTCTTTTAGTTTGTCTCTGTTGCCTTTGGATTTTTGTTTTGTACTCTCCTGAGAAATACTAGGGTACTGACACTTTTCCTAAGAAATTATCCTGTTTACAATTCTTGTTGAAACTGTTATGTCTCTGTAAAATACATCAGCTTCAATAAAATTTCAATTTCCATCCCATTCTAAGTAGCTTAACAGCTTTAGTGACTGTACGGCAGCAGTAAAACCTATTTCTCCAAAACTCCTTGCCTTGCCTCAGAAAACCTTAGTGATATTCTTTAATTTCAAGACAATCTGACAGCATAAAAAAGAGCCTTGCCAAGGTTTGACATAAACATATTTTAGCCTCTAAAATGTTTTTAAAGTAAGAGAAAATTTAGGACAGCAATGGTTTGGGTTTTTTTGTTTCACAGAATCATAGAAGAGCCCAGATTGGAAAAGACCTCAAAAGATCATCTGCTTCAACTTTTTGTGGGAGAATGAGCATAGATGAGGTTATCTACCAGCTATGTGTCCAAACACAATTTGAAAACCTCCAGTGGCACGTACTCCACCATATCCTTAGAGAAGTTACTCCTGTGAATGTTTGTTCTCACAGTGAAAAACTTTTTTATTCTGTTGAGATGAGACCTCTTCCAGTGCAACTTCTAGTTGTTTCCTCCTGTTTTCTCTTTGTGGCTTCCTGAGAAGACAGAGCCTCCATCCTGTGACTTCTCTTTAAGTACTAGCATACTGTGATGAGGTCACCCTGAGCCTTCTCTTCTTCAAGGAGAAAATATCTAACTCCTTAAGTCTTCCCTCACAGGGTAGGTTGTCCAGTGCTTTGATCATCTTTGGACCCTCTCTAATCTGTCCACATCTTTCTCGAATTGTGGGAATCAGAACTGGGCACAGTACTCCAGAGAAAGCCAGACTAGCACTGAATGGGATGATCACACATCAATATCTGCTAGTCATGACCTTGTGGATGCAGCCCAGCACGTGATTTGTCTTTGTTGCTGCAGCACTGCACTGCTGCCACATGTTCAGCTGGATGCCCATCATGTGGACATCCATGTCCCTTTCAACAAAGCTGCTCTCCAGACACACAAATCCTAGCCTGTACCAGGACCTTTCGTTATTCCGTCACAGGTTCAGGACTTTGCACTTGTCTGTCTTAAACTTCTTATCTTCTTCCAGCCTGTCCATAATTCTCTGTAAAATGGCTTTCTATTCTGATGTGTTTACCTCATCTCCCAGTTTAGTGTCATCAGCAAACGTGGTGAGGGTACTTTCAATCCCATCATTCAGATCATTTATGACAATGTTGAGCAGCATGGGACCTGGTATCAGTCTCTGGGGTACCCACCTTGTGATTCTTGGTCTGAGTGAAAACACTGATGACCATCCTCTGAGTGTGGCCTGTTAGCCAATTTCCAACTCATCCAATCTGTAACTTGCTAGAGTTTTTTGTTTTTAATTAAATTAACCTCTAAAGTATATTAAAAAATATAAATCCTTCATGTCTAGGAATATGCCAAAGAGAAACCTTGCCTGAGAGGTGTCTATGAACAAAAAGAGCACACGATTATTTCATTTACTGGTGAAAATGATCCTGGAATGCTTACAGTCTTAAAACTTAATCCGTATCAGAAATTCTTACAAGTGAATGGAACAAAAAAAGGGCACTTTCAAACATTAATGAGAAAGAATTAACAAAGCTAAATGTAAGTTTTCATGTTCCATTATTAGTTTAAAATACTTTCACTATGTTAAAACTACACCCATTTAACTTTGTGTAAATTACACTTACAGTAAATAAGCGATTAAGTAGGTTCCAGAGTTTAAGCAGCCTTAAGAGCTGATGAGATCATCTATGGAGTATTCACGTTAGGTACTAAGACCAGTGTCTGCATGAGATGGAAGACATTCCAAGACCCACTGAATAAAACCTGAATCCTGTGTAAGGTGAAGTTTTGTAATCATGTAAAAGTCCTTTTTCCTAAAGCTATTTGAAAATCATTTATAGCACTACTAGTAAGAATAAATTTATAGAAGAAGAATGAGACAAAATCATTTTATAAATAATATTTTGGTTTTGGAGGGGAAAAAAATAACCCATACATTTTCCTAAACAACCTCAAGCGATTATTAAAGTAGAAAATGTATTTTCTGGGTAATTTTGGTTATTTATTTTGGTTTAGTTATTTTTTTTCCTAGAAGATAATCTAATCTTCAAAAGGCTTACCATGTCTTTACACTGTTATTTTGACGTGTTTAAAGTAGAGATCTACAGATTTTCAAGTATTTTCTTATTTGCATATTAGTATATTGTATTTAAAGCTTTCAGCTTTTGTTATTATTGCACTTCACTGCACTAACTCAGAAATCTTGTTCATTCTGCTCCTGTTTATGTATATAAAATAAAGTTATTTGGTTTAACACCAGCTGGCACCCAAGGCCCACACAGCTCTCACTCACTTCCCCATGGTGAGAGAGAGTCAGAAAGGTAACACTGAGAAAACTCATGGATTGGCATAAAGACAGTTTAATAGTAAAGCAAAAGCCATGCATGCAAACAAAGGAACTCATTCCCCACTTTCCATCATCAGGCAGGTGTTCAGCCATCTCCAGGAAAGCAGGGCTGTGTAATGGTGCCTTGGGAAGGCCAACACAACCACTCCGAGCAGCCCTCCCTTCCTCCTTCCCCACAGCTTTATATGGTGAGCATCATGTCATATGGTATGGGAGATCCATTTGGTCAGTTGGGGCCAGCTGTCCTAATCGTGTCTCCTCACACTTTTTTTGCAGCCCCAGCCTACCCACTGGTGGGCTGGTGTGAGAAGCAGAAAAGGCCTTGACTCTGTGTAAGCATTGCTCAGCAGTAACAAAAACATCCCTGTGTTGTCAACACTGTCTTCATCTCTAATTCAAAACATAGACCCACACAAACTGAACATCCCCAACTAGAGCATCAAAGGGAAAAGATATCAGAGTATTTTTTCTGTTTTTCAATACAATAACTGATGCTCTGGGGGACATGAAGGGAGTAAATCTCTCCAGTTGTTCACCATGAAAAATACAATTTTGTACTCCTAGTGGGTGACTGAAGCACAAGATGTAATCATTATAATTATCATTATCTTCATGTAAAGTTGCAAGTGTCATGAACACAGCGAAGAAAATGCAGTTCTTTGTGCTCTTTCCAGTACGGACAGTAAGAAAAGCACTGGCTCAATACAGAAGTCACCATAGCCAAAACACCTTCACAAATATGCTGAAGAATTTTTCCCAGAAAATGAACCTAATATTAAAAAAATCTCCAGACAATAATCTTCCTATACTGTTTCAAAACTGGAATGCAGTCCTTAAGAGATTTCCGGTTCCGCACTCCAGTGCATGCCAAATAATACCAGAAAGTTGATGCCTCTTGCCACTTAGATCAGTTTCCCCTTTTATGAGATTATAACCATGGAAAGCTGTTTCTATGTCTGTACTTTTAGCTATGTTTTTGTGTCTAACCTAGTAAGCTGCTTTTTTGTACTGTACTAAAACTCTTGCTAAAGGAGAGATTGTCTCAGTAACCTTCGCAATTCTTTATAACCATGTTGGACTGTTTCTCTCACTTCAGAACCCTTAAGATCCCTGTGGCAACAGCAGCAATTGCTTACAAGGGAAAGTAATGTTAGGGAAGTATTTAAGGTAATTCTAGCTGTCTTTAGTACAGTACAGCACCTGGAAACAAGGAGGAAAGTTGCAGTACTGTGACCAGACAGCTCTCCTTGGGACAACATCAAGTGATCCATGGTTCACTGGCAGTCCACAAACCCCAGTTTGCCTCAGGTAATGAATGACTGGTCTCATTATCCTGGTAAATGCCTCAGGGCAAGGTAGAGGTAAAAGAATCATTCTCTTCAAGCAACACACTTAGGGGAAAATATCTGTAACTGGATTGCCTTGGAGTCCCAAGGAAATTCTTTCCTCAAGAGATTACCTTGTTACCTTTGTGCCCGTACTGTCACTGAATTCCAGAGAGGAGCCTGAGCTGGAGCACTGATGAGAGGGAGTAGGGAGAAGTCAGGACCTTGCCCCTTTGAAATTCATCCATTTATTATGTGTAAAATGACTCCCAATTTCAGGGTTTATTATAAAGTTATTCTCTCAAAACTACAGCCAAAACCCACATATAAAGCAGGCTAAATTTGCAAGGGTATGAAAGTATTTGAAGAAAAAAGATTATCTGTTCCTTTGTGTAGGAGGTTTGTCATTTTTCTTCCTGGGAGAAAACTGTGTGGAATAGCAACACTTCTACAACTTTAATGTTACTAAAAATACGTGAACTATATTTATAAATGAATACCTTCATATTAAAAGTCTGAGTGTGGCAAATTATGTGGTGGGGGAAAAAAGTTTAAAAAATTTATTTTAGAAATTTTGCCAAAAATTCTCTCCCTCTGGAGGGTGGAGGTTGTGACTTAAATATGTATAGCTATTCACACTCAGAATTAAACACATCAGGATTGTTTTTAGTTACATTGGTGAGACCCTGATTCCAAGAGTCTCCTCATCTATTTCCCCCTAAACAAGAGAAAGACCCTTATAGTAAGTGTGAGTTCCTGCCTACTCTTGTATTTAAATAAAAAAGCAAAGAAGTATATTCCAATACATTTTTATATATTTTCCAATATATTTTTTCTTCTTCTCTTTCTCTTTTCATTGTTCTTTGTTAACTGTCCAAGCATGTAGAAAGGAAACGTTAACCGTTCTTTGTAATACTGTTTCATCACTGCTTCCCTCCTATGAACTTCCAGTCCTGCTAAGCTGCCTTGTCTAAATTGGCAACTAAGATTTCAGGCAAAATCTTTCTGGCTATAATCCCTGCTGTCACTGAAATAACTTCCGAGGATCTATCTCTCAAGGGCATTTGTCATCCCATAATAAAAAAATATTTGCCAATATAGTTGTTGAAGCAAACTGTAAGGTGCTTTAATGTAACAGTTTTTTTCACAAACCTAAATTGTTTCTCAAATCCCAGACACATTCCGAATGTATTAAATTATGGAACAAAGAGTTCTGCTCTTCACTCAATTACTAATAACAGATCATTATAAATGAGAATTGAAAAACTGATGTGTCCAAACTCTGAATAAGCAAACCCTGTCCTAGTAATTACTGAACTGATGTTCAGTAATCACACACTAAAAGCATTTTAGACACTAGAGATTCATTGTTGGTTTAAAACTTAGATGTTGGATTGTCTGAAGTATATGAACTTGGTGAGTTTTTCCCTGATTTTTTTTTCCAAATTAACTTATTAAATTCTTCTAAAATTAGGACCCTAAAAAATAGCGGAACCTAGGATTAACACAGAAAATCCCCATTTCACAGTAGCACTTACTGAAATAATCCTCTGAGGCCACAGTGAAGTTTCAGCTATCTTTTGCCTGACTCAGATGTCCCTCCCATTCAGCACACTGCTGCTGTGATTTCCCAATATGGAAGTAATATCTTAGTAATATGTCTACAGGAACATATGGGTGTCTAAGCTAGCATTATATGTTTTATTCTGGGAGGTGGATGTCTAATTTTTAGGCACTACATCTCTAAGTATCATAATGTTTAATCGCTTTGCTTGCATTTCAAGGAATTCAGATCTAAAGTCACTATATATATATAGTGAAAAGTGTGTAAAGTAATATCTATAAAGTCCAAGACCATATAGAAAAGAAATCCTCTCACCTGGAGTGCAAAAGTCTCTAAAGTTAAGTGCCTCTTTCTGTTCTGGAAAATTCATTAGGTGAAAGGAGAACTGAAAGATTGGTGTTAATTATGCCACTCAACCAACTGAGAAATCATACTGCATCTGAAATTTGCAACAATTCCAATCCAATAATGACCACCAATGTAAAGACAAGAAATAACCTGAGAAAAGGCTGACCTCCTTCTCCGTCCCTGAGTTTTAGGGAAGCTTTTTATGCTTTTATCTCTCTATGAATCTGTGAGGAACCTGAGTGTATGCATATATCTTTCTGAGAAAATAATGTCTCTCATACTTCTCTAAAACATAACTTAAGCTTTTCATCTAATTAATGGATCTCTCCCAGCATTAAAATGTCTAATGAGGTTTTTATTGTTTGGTTTATTAACAAATTTTGAGTTAATTCTTTGTAAATTCTCTACTACTGTATGTGAAGAAGAGAACTTTGGAAAGCAGAAACCCAACTGTTAAGAAAGTGCTAAGTGCTAAGCTGCTGAGAAACCATCTTTGTGTCCATAATGTCTGTATACTAACCAAGATAAGTTCAAAGTGTGCCCCAGGCTGTCTTGTTCAAATAGCAAAGACCTAAATGGATATCATGTCCTTCAGTTAGAGGATTATAATTGTAATGATGACTAAATGTTATCTGGAGTTTTAGAATAATATAAAACATTTGAATTATTTAGAGAACTTGTATATTTATCCCTTGTATATTTATCTCTTTGGACATTAAGGGCTGTCAGAAATCAGGAAATATTAAGATGTATCTTATTTTGCTTGAAATTAATTGCACAGGCTTACCTCATCAAGAACAGGAACACAAAAAATCACAACAGTACTCATTTAGAACATATGGTACTTTTTCAGCTCGCATTGATGGTTGCACTCAAAGAATTTGCAGGTATTGTCAACATCAGACTTGGAAACATTTACATCTATATTTTAGAAATGAGTTGATATATATAACCTCTGTGGAAACCAGGGCTGTGAACTTTTTAATTGGAAAACTCTAATGGACAGAAAATAATCTTTAAGTGTTTCTTAGGAGAAGGATAAAATTTCAGATAAAAACCAGACGGATTTTTGGTCTGTCATGTATCTACATTCTTATTTGTTGTAGAGAAAAACATGAAGAATATGGGCTGGGTGTGTAAGTTTTCATATTATTCACTAATCTAGCTCTCTTTGCAAAAGCTTTTCTGTTAGATCTATTTAATTTCAATAGATAATCAAAGAGTCATAATAGAGAATTGAGCCTTTCCTCTTCCATAAATCTAACAAAAGTCCTAGATATTGAGCTATTTTAAGAAAGATTTCTTGGAAAGTTTTTTTCACAAAAGACTTTTGAAAACTTGTTTTTCTTCCAATGGAAAATAGAAGTGTTTAAAACCTGTCCACAGAAAGAGAAGACATTTCCTTCTCAGCTATACTAATATCTAATACAGTCATCACCTATAGATTCTTAAGGTGAACTGGAGAACTGTTTGGATTAAGAGTATTATCATGTAATATTCCATAATATGCATAAATTTACAAGTGTCAAATAAATAGCTGTGCTCATCTATGCTCAAAAAAATACAATAAGCCAATAACTGATTCAGAATTTCTTTGCCTCTCAAGTCACTAGTGATTTGCAGAGTGTACAGGTTTTTCATTTAAGTAATACGTTTCAATGTTGTTGTGGGTTATGGCTGGGTCAGTCACTACATGCTGACAAATGCTCTCTAGCTCCATCTTCCGTGCCCCCAACTGGGAAGGAAAAGGGAATGAGGCAGAGAGACTTCAGGTTAGGGAAAAGAAAATTAAAACAGCTTTGATGAATAAAGAAATAATAGAAATAGTGAATTATATACATATATACATATATACAAAATCGATACTGAATCTGACTCCACGCTGAATAGCAATCCCCACTGATGCTGCAGAGCAGGCAGCACCCGGGAATTGCCAGTCTCAGCGGCAGAGGGGAGCTGGGTTCAGGAACTCAGGATCAGGATCAAAGGCAGAAGATTGAACAGAATCCTCCCTGGATCCTGGTCATTGCAGAAAGAGGTTTAAATTCTCATGATCACTCAGTTTGTACTGAATATGACATAGATGGAATGGAATACTCTTGTTGGTCGCCTGTCCTGTCTACTACCCCCCGGAGGTGCAACCTTTTACTTCCTTGTGACCCCTCTCACTACCCAGCACCCCCAGCGTGGCACACAAGAGCCAGTAGTGGCCTTGGTCACTACAGGAATAAGTATCAGCAAGAGCCTGTCTGCATCTCAGTCCCAGGCAGTGACTGTAAACATCAGGTGTTGTCACTGCCAGTAGCACACACTGTCTGCAAAAACATGCTTCTGACTTCAGAAAGTGCTGCCTTTTAGAAGAGACTGAGCTGGAAGTAAAAATCACTGAACAGAATTAGTTTTGTTTAGCTCAAACCAGGACAAATGTCAAAACAATTCCAGCGTCGCTCAGACAGGTATTCTCTTACTTGTGAGTAAGTTAAGATAAAAATTAAAACACTTCCAACATTCAAAACTTAGTGATTCATTCTTCTATTCACTGAGTAATATTGTCTCTGGAATAATTGTTGCTTTGAAATATAGCAAGAATCATTCATGAACATGTGAAAAAAATATTGAAGCATTCTCTTATTACTGCAGTTTACAATGCTTTCACTCTGATACTATAATGCAGGATAACATATAGAGTTTTAAGGTTTCTGCTTTTCTGGATTTACTTTGGATTATAATGACATTTACAGTAAACAAACATTTTACAAAACAGCTCACAAACTGCTGATAAAAACTATAAACTGTAACTTTGCAGAATTTTAATAGAATGGAATAGTTCAGTTGGAAGGTACCTATAATGATCATCTAGTCAAATCGCCTGACCACATCAGGGCTGACCAAAAAGTCAAAATATGTTGTTAAGGGTATTGTCCAAATGCCTCTTAAACACTGACAGGCTTGGGGCATCAACCACTTCTTCAGGAAAGCTCTTCCACTTTTTGAAATGCTGTAAAGAAACACTTCCTGATATCGAGTTCAAATCTCCCCTGATGCAGCTTTAAACCACTTCTATGTGTCTTGTCACTGGATCTCAGAGAGAAGCACCTCTTTCTTCACTTACCTTCTTCAGATAAGCTGTAGAGAGCAATGATCTAAATTTCATGACCAATCAGGCCTGCAAGCAAGATACAGCAAACAGGATCCAAGAGACTGTAAATAATTATAGTAGTTCTAATATATAACATAATATGTGCTGTTAATCATATGCCAGGGGAAGACAAAATGTCCCCTTCCTTTCCCTCAGACTTGGCATGAAGGGGGGAATGAAGGAATCTTTTTCTCTGTTTGGTGTGCTGCTCTTCCTGAAGATATATTACAGTATTCTTTGGAGAAGCAAAATATGAATATGAAAGGAACTATGCATCAGCAAAGTGTTTCACTGTCAAAAGACGAAAGAAAAGGCAAAAGGGGAAAGTGTACATCATAATTTTCTCAGTCTTGTCTTCTGTTCATCTATCTAAGGCACACTGGAGTTAATTAGACTATTTTCATGAGTGAGTTGAGAAAGGTGGCTCACAGAGGGTATGGCTTTAGAAATGTTATTAAGTTTGGATTCATGCTGGCTTTCACGGTTATGATGTGCCTCTCTAAAGCTTTAGTTTCTAACAAAATTGGAATTGCAGCCACAGCAATTGCAGAACTGGTTTCCAAGTGCAAAACAGTCTTGCCCTTCCCTGCTCACAGCTGTGTGTTTGCTGGCTCTATACTGTATAGCTGTGAACATGGATGAGGGAAAATATCAAAAAATCAAAAGGTCAGCAACACAGCTCATTGGGAAATGAGATTGTCTGTGAAAAACCTGGAAATCTCTGGCAAATATTCCTCAAAAATGGCTAATATCACTTAAAAAAAAAGGGAGCTGTCAGCACAGACCCTCTGTAGAACATAAAAATGGGTTGAAAGGGCTTCAGAGCAAGTAAAGATTTTAGAGGAACTGATGGACTCCCATCTCCCTGTCAGGCTGCCGGCATTTCTCACACACATAGCATTAAACTAGAGAATCTGATTCCTCAGAGAATGTGTAGAGCTGTACTGAGCTCATATGCAAATCACATAGTGATGATGGGCACTGAGTGGTGCTAGTACTGTGTAGTGGGTATGGAGACAGCAGCTGGCCAGAGAGAATAAGATGATAGGGCTGATCTTAAGGCTACGAATGCAAACACAGTGGCCCTCTGGGTCTGTGTCATGAAGGACAGGAGTGTGACAGCAGTCCGAAGCACTGAAACATGGGATCCATTTCGTGAGGTGATGTCTCCTGTCCTATGACTAGAATTTCGGCCCCTGACCACATCAGGGCTATTGGGGCTGCAACAGGTTGCTGTTCTGCCATCCTTTTCTCCAAATGAGTCTGTCTCTGCTTGCCGAGTCCTGAAGGAAATAACAATCATGACTAAAACATTCAGATGCCTACAGAGAGCACAATCACTAAAGTCTAAAATGGAAAGGAGAAGGGAAAAAGAGAACTGAAAAGTAAGTCATGCAGTGCATCAATATAAAACTGAACTAGAATGAGACAGATGCATGCTGACACTCCTCTGTGGCTGTATTGACTATGTGTCTGCCTATTTGCCTACTGTTCTGACATAGTGGATAGTCCTCAGACCAGAGTTGGCCAGATCTGAAGCAACTATGGCCAGAAAGCCGTCCAGTAGTCTTACCTCAAGCTCATGTACCTTGTCTCTCTACAAGGCTGATTAACTTGGGCTCACCATCTGATGCTCAATTCAGCACAGACAGTGAGACTTCAGGGCATGCACAGTAGCAAACTTTAAAATGTTTAGATGAATTTTCATGTAAATGCTTATGCATCCCAAGTGATGTTTACCATTTTTGGAATGCTTTCTTGATTTCTCTGTTGGACATATGCACCTAAATCCACCTAATTTGTGCTTTTATTGCTCAGTGCTGCTTGGCTCTTATCTATAACAATTTGTTTATAGCCTTTAACTATGCTGTATGTCATCTGGAACATAAGAATATAGTTTTGGGGTTATAAAGTATGTATATAGCACATAATGCAGCCTGTGAAGTACTTCCTGATCTTGCTTTGAACAAGCTACATCTGGAACTTGAATCACTGTGAGTCAATAACAACCATTAGAGTACTCAGCTGGGACATCAGTTTCCTCCTAAGTGTTTCTCAAATTCAGAAACTAGCATCAAATTCTCTCTGTGATTTTGGATGCAAGTGATCAGATCAGATGGTTATGGTTCAGCTGCTGTGACACCTTAAAACTACGAGACTTGGTACTACAAACTTTAATTCATATATTTATATTAAGTTCAAATATTTAGGGCAGATATTAAGTTTTCTGAGCTGCACTGTCACACAGACGTTAATGACTGGTATTTTTAAACAATTCGAAACAAGTAAAATCATTTCCTAATTCAAAACTGTAGTGCAGTTGTGATATGCTTTGAAAAATGTTCTCTGAAGCAAATGGTCAGAAAATGGTAGCAACTTAACGTATCAACTATGAAAAAGAAATTAATCTGCTTTGTACTAAAAACTGAGATGATACTATGTTATGGAGTCATTTTTATTTTATTTATTTAATTTTTTTGTCCACAGTAGCTTTTCAGAAAATGAACCATCTTGCATTGTTCAGAATTTGTTAGAATCTTCCTATATCTACTATATAACTTGTAGCCAGTTCTTTTCACCACAGAAAGAAGTTGTTTTAAAATTCTATTTTTGAAGTTGTATTATCATGGGTAAACATCTTTATATGATTTGAAATTCGATTCAGATCCAAATTCATAGATTTCTAATTTTTTTTTCCTCATATGACTCAATTGCGGCTGGAAGTTCCTAAAGGTAATAATTTATAACAAGTTTCCTCATGCAAATTGCATCATTTCTAGACTAAAATGAAGTGTTTTGAAATTTTCCATCTTTTGTCAAAAGAAAAGGGGAGGAAGTTGCAAATTCTTCATTCTTCAGTTCTGAACCTCAGCATTTCTTACAAGCCAAATACAGATTAAAATATTCTCTCAGCTCATGTTTAGAAAATATAGCAAAACCTCTATGAATTTGCCAAGAAGTTGAAGTTGCCAAACATTATTTGAATTTTATAGAATTCATACTCTGTTGAGTGCTGAGTTGATTGATGTGCCTATCATCTGTGATCATAGGGTCATGGAAGAAGACCTTGAGACACAATATAACCCAAAATCGGTTTAGACTGACTATGCATTTGTGACTCCTTCTGCATCTTTATGTCTCAGCTTTAAATAATCTAGTGTTGTAAAGTATACAACTTCTTCAATAATATATTTTAGAGCTCAATTATCTTTGTTAAAAAAATTTTCTAATGTTGTGATTCAACCCCAGTAGGCAGCTAAGCCCCACACAGCTGCTTGCTCACTCTTTGCAATGGGATGAGGGAGAGAATTGGAAGGGTCAAAGTGAGAAAGATAAAAATACTTCAATAGGCAAAGCAAAGGCTGTATCCACAAGCAAAGCAAACCCAAGGAATTAATTCACCACGTTCCATCCACAGGTGTTTAGCCATCTCCAGGAAAGCAGGGCTCCATCATGTAAGGACTACTTGGGAAAACAAATGACATCATTCCAAATATCCCCCCATTCCTTTTCGTTCCCCACAGTTTTTATTGTTGAATATGATTTCACATCCTGTGGGATATCCCTCTGGTCAGCTGGGGTGAGCTGGTCTAGTTGGGACCTCTCCCAACCTCTTGCACACCCTCAACCTACTCATCGGTCCTACAGTGTGGGAAAAAAAAAGCCTTGGCACTGTGTAAACACAGCTCAGCAATGACTAAAACATGGGTATATTATCAACACTGTTTAGGTCACAAATATAAAACGAAGCACCCCACAAGCTACTGTGAAGAAAATTAACACTATCTCATCCAAAACCAGTATATCTAATAACAAATCTAATTTGTAGTTTTAACACGTTATTTTTAGTTTTATCCACAGTGTAGAAATTTAAAAAATGCTTTCCTTTGCTTAACTTTTACATAACTGGAAATTATTTTCACTTTGCTCTTCTATTTTTTTTTCTAGATTAAATAAAGCTGGAATCAACTTTTCCTTCAGAGATGAAATTTCTCAGATATCTGATCCTTTCATACTTTCTAAAATTGAAGAAAACTTCCTTCTTTCCCTCTCTGCACTTTCCTCCTCTCAAACAGAATAAAATTCATTCCATTCCAAAAAATTGATTTCACACCTGGAGACACTGGCCATTTTATTTCACAAAATAGTTCAAGGGATCAACATTTCTCTTTTTTTTTTTTTTTTTAATAGAGGCTTTGTGGCTCAAATATTTGTGAACTACGATGGGATTTGAAAGATACTTTTTGCTCAAGAAAATAGGAAGATTTTTGTAAGACAAACAAAAGACTCAAATGTCATGTGTTTTCCCTTTCATACCTGACACTTATTGATTCTCACGGACAAGTACCAAAGGACTCTGCTCCCTCAGTGTCACCTAACCGCTTAGGCAATTTAAGATACAGTTAAACTCTGAATTCAGGAATGGAAAGAACAGATTTTGCAAGTCCAACTTTCTTTTCCACACTCATGCATTGTCCCTTTAAAAAGTAAGTCGTATTATTAATTCCAAAGTGCACTTTTTTCTGTGTTTTGCTTAATTTTCAATTTATTCTAGTAAATTGCTCCAAGTTTGTGCTTTAAAATAGCTTAATATTTGTAAGGTGAACTAAGATACATATGTACATATATTTTATAGAAACACTTAATATACTTCCATTCTTTTTCACATGGCAATGTAGTTTGGGACATTTGCCAATCCTTATTTTCCTAAGTAAGGAAACAGAAATATTCCAGTATTTTTTTAAAAAGTACTATTTTCATATTGGAATGATTTTATAATTTTAAAACATGTTAAAGAAAACTATTTTTAGAACCATGTATTAAAAAAACTCTAACATTCTCAAAGACAATAAAAGTATCTTATGTTATGTCTCTATTTATTCAGCTGTCATTTTAGACAAATGCAGTAGTCACATGTAATTACAACCCTTTCCTCTGTAATCCTACTGTGTAAACTTACAATTTGTCTCTACTAAGGGACAAATTATGAATTTAATAACTAAGGTACAAATTACGAATATGCTGCACAGATAGTAAACAGATGCATTATTTCTAAGTATTAACCTGAAGCCTGCAATAAGTAAGTCTTCTGTTAGTATTGGTCTCAATAATCTAACTTGATTAAAATTTAGACTGAATCCTGTACACGTATATAAAATCACCGTGAAATATAAAATATTAATACTGAAGAAACACCATTCTCTACTTGACCATAACTACAGCTGGGGCACTAGAAGACAACTATGCAAATTAAGAAGGAAAAAAAAATGGGCAGTTTGGGTAGAATCTGAAAGTACTGACAGTACTGGAAATGTGGGACTTCATTTTGATGAGACCGTTAAGTAAGAATATTTGATCTCTGCAGTCCAGTAATGTAGTGGTAGACTTTGCAGCTGTCCAGGAGGGGTGACGCTACATTTCTTTCTGGAAGAGATGAAGAAAACAAGGAAAACAAACAAACAAACAAACAAAACAAAAAAACCCTCGACATCTAAAAAGCTATTTAAATACGTTACAAGGCCATTATACTTCAGGTTTTTGAAAATCTGTGGTGCTCAGGTGCAAGACTATCCTTTACGGTGATAATGTTAACGGGTTAGTTTTTACACTGATAATAACTAAAGGAAAATAAAGTGTAAGTTGTGGCATATGTGATATGTATATTAAAATGTATCTGAGTACTTTTTCTAAAATATGTGATTCTGACATTAACGTCACTGATGTCAGTTGGACAATTGTAACCATTCAACCCTACTATCTTGACAGAAATTCTGAAGCTTCCATAATGTAAATGAGACTAGAGGTAAAAAAGAATCGAAGTATGTGATAGACTGAAGCAGGTCAACATTTTAAACATAAAATTAGAAATTATTTTTCTACCTTTTCAACTGAGTAATCAAATCAGTATATTAGATTTAAAGGTCATGCCAGTATCTACTAAGGAAATATGCTATAATTTACATTGTTCTTGTGACACTCAGAGATTAGTTTATGAATTAGCCACATCAAGGTCTGTAAAAATATGGTCAAACATTGAAATTAGACTGTTAAATTTTCTAGACACTGGAATGCCAAATTTGCAGAAATATTTGTGATTCCAAATTTTCATATAAGTTTTGACACTTTCATTTCATCCAAATATTTTAACTAGTGTAATGTCAAGTAAATTTCAAAATGAAACATCGTTATTTTACACGTTACCAAGATATGTTTTACAATATAAAATATACCCCCCAAAATTAAGCACCTTTCATGGGAAGTCATGGTTTCATGGCCTGTGCTCCATAGAAAATATTTCAATGAAATTTTATGTCTTCTATAACTGCAGTGCAATAGAGAATAAATTATAGATCTAAATTAATATCTATTAATCTATTAGTTGGCTTTGGAAATTAAAATACCCAATTACTCAGATAAAAAGACACGGAGACCCCTTTTCAAGGAAGAATCAGAAAATACGCAATTAGATTCTACAACAAAAACCTGAGCAAAATCTAGCGTTCAGTAATCAGTATTTTCTTTAAGCCAGGGAAATTCTTATATATATTCAGATAAGCAAAAGAATATGAGGTCTTGTCAAGCTACACAGAAAATAAGACAATGAAAAAGTAAATTAAGAAATAACTCCTTTCTTAAGGTCTCTCTAAATAATATCTACTTCATTTTCTTGCTATTTATTACAAAGTAATATATTTAGTTCAGTGCTTCTGCTGCATCAGTTAACTGTTTCAACATATAAACAGAACACTTGGTATAGCACAGATATGAAAGAAGAAATGCATTTTCATATGAAAGCCAATACATATATATGAGATCCACATATTTATACTGATTCACTTGTTAGAAAGTACTATAATTATATTTAAGGGTTTGAGAAATGGTGTCCCAAAGACAAAAGAATTAAGAAAAGAAGGTAAAATAAGGTACAACTTGGTTAAAATCTATACTTTTTATTCACAAGTAAAGATACTGGGATTAGCACTATTTTAAATGAAGTTCCTCAGAAAAATCATAGAATGGTTTGAACTGGAAAGGACGTTAAAGATCACTTAGTTCCAATTCCCCTGTCATAGTCAGGAATATCTTCCACTAGACTAATTTACTCAAAGAGCCATCCAGCCTAACCTTGAACCTTTCTAGGGATGCGGCACCCACAACTTCTCTGGGCAGCCTGTTCCAGTGTCTCACCACCTTCATCGCAAAGAAATTCTTCCCGATGCCTAACCTATACGCACCCTGCTCTAGCTTAAAAACATTGCCCCTTGTCCTGTCACCACATGGCCCTCTAAAACATCCCTCTGTGTCTTTCCTGTAAGCCCCCTTCAGGTGCTGGTAGGTTGCTATAAGGTCTCCTTGAAGCCTTCTTTTCTCCAGGCTGAACAACCCCAACTCTCTCAGCCTGTCCTCATAGAAGAGGTGCTCCAGTCCCTTGATCATCTTTGTGGCCTCCTCTGGACCTATTCCAATAGGTCCATGTCCTTGTGTTGGGGATGCCAGAGCTGACTGTAATAATGAGGTCTCACATGAGCAGAGTAGAAGGACAGAATCACCTCCCTTAACCTGGAGGCCAGGACACAGGTGTCTTTTTGGGGTGCCAGTGCACATTGCTGACTCATGTTGAGCACCTCGTCAACTAGCACACTCAAGTCTTTCTCTGCAGGGCTACTCACAATCCACTTATTGCCCAGCCTGTGTTTGTGCTTGGGATTGCCCCAGCGCAGGTGCAGGACTGTGCATTTGGCCTCTTTGAGAGTGGCCATCTAGTCAATTCCTAATTTACCAAGTGGTTTATCCATCAAATCCATGTTGTTCCAATTTAGAGACCACCATATTGTGCGGGACAGTGTCAAACACTTTGCACAAGTCCAGGAAGGTGATGATGTTGCTTCTCCTTTATCTACTGATGCTGTAACCCCATCATAAAAAGCCACTAAATTTATTAGGTGGGATTTGCCTTTGGTGAATCCACGTTGCCAGGCACTGAACTGAGACTGACTGGCCTATAATTTCCCAGGTCTTCCTTATCTCCCTGTTTGAAAAATGGAGGTTGTGTTTCTGCTTTTCCAGTCAGTGGGAACTTCACCAGACTGCCATGACTTCTCAGATATGATGGAAAGTGTCTTTGAAACTTTGTCCAGTAGTTCCTTCAGGATCTGTGGGTGAATCTGGTCAGGTCCTATGGACTTGTGTACCTTCAGGTTCTTCAGATGGTCTTGAATCAGATCTTCTCTTACAGTGGGCAGATCTTCATTCTCCTAGTACCTGTCTTTTCTTTCTGCAGCTTGGGCGGTGTGCTTAGAGCCCTTGCCATTGAAGACAGAGCCTAAAAACTCATTGAGTACCTCAGCCTTCTCCATAACCTATATGACCTGTTCTCCCGTTTCCTTCTAAAGAGGGCTCACACTTTCCCTGTTCTTCCTTTTGTCACTTGTAAAAGCTTTGTTACCCTTGATGTCTCTAGCCAGATTTAATTTTGTCTGGACCTTAGCTTTCCTAACCTGATTCCTGTCCATTTGGATAACTTCTTTGTATTCCTCTCAGGATACCTGTCCATGTTTCTACCCTCTGTAGACTTTATTTTTGCAACTAATAGTGTTCAGGAGCGCCCTGTTCATCCACGCAGGCCTCCTTGCCCACGTTTCTCTTTGTTGGGATACATTGTGCCTGAGCTCGGTGGAGGTGATCCCTGAGTAATAACCAGCTTTCTTGGGCCCCTCTCCCCCTCCAGGGATTTATCCCACAGTACCTGTCATGGTTCAAGTCGACTGGCACAAAAAACACATGGTCTACAACTCACTCCTCCCCAGCCTCCATTTCGACAGTGATGTGGCAGGAGATAATTCAACTGAAAAGGCTCAAGGGTTAGAGATTAAGGACAGGGAGGGTAATAATCTATTATTTAAGATGACGGGTTAAGAACCAGAGTGACTTGGGGAGAAAACCAGATTTAATTCACCACCACCATTTACAAAGTAGGATAGTGATAGGAAGACAACAATAAATGCCAGCTGATCTTAAATACACTTTGCCCCCCAACCTCATCCCTCCCATCTTCCCCGCTACCTCCTCTCACCCATCAGTGCAAAGTGGGGAAGGGGGTGAGCGGTGCAGTCCATCTGGGAATTACTCTTCATCCATGGCTTCTCCTCCTTGAGAAAAAGAGCTCCTCGCAGTCTCTCCTTCCTGCCTTGTGGTGTCCACCTCACAGGAGGCAATCCTCTTCCTCCTCGTGGGTCCCTCAGGGCCACGGATCACTTTGGGCCCGTACCACTCTGCTGGTCGGTCTCTCTCTCCTCTCGCATGGGGCTCTGCATGTACTGACACATCCCGGACATCCTCACCACCATCAATTCCCTCAACTGGCAGACAGTCATCTTTCTGCCATCTCAGCCACCACGGGGCTTCAGGGAAAGATCCTGCTCTGGCAGCCTTCTCCCTCTCCTTCTCCCCTGGGACTTTTCTCCCTCTCTTTTTTCTCAGGACAATATTCCTTTTTTCTGCTCTTACCTTCCCCTCCTCCAACTGAAAAACTCCCCAACATTAAAGACAGAACAGCTTAAAACAAGGCAAAATCAAAACGAGGGAGAAAAAGGGCAATGAGGTTGTCTCTTAAATATCTTGATTACAGAGACGCTGACTGGCCTGGCCCTGGCCAGAGGCAGGTCCAACTCCTACCTGGAGGTGGAGGCGGGTCTTGAAGTTTCACATGAGTCTACCTCTGCTTTTACAAAAAACCCCACCAGACTCAAACGCATGACAGTACCCTACTAAGCAGGTCTTTTAAAAATTCAGTCCTCTCTATAAGCCCAGGCTAATTAACTTGTTGTGCACCCTCTTTGTTGTCCTAAGGATCTTGAATTCAAACATTTAATGTAGTACAGTCAAGGTAGCCCTTCATGTTGAGCTTCACATTGCCCAGCAGCCCCTCTTTATTGTTGAGAACAAAGTCTGACACAGACCCTTTTCTCATCAGCTCCTCTACCACTTGGAGAAGAAAACTATTATTTATGCATTCTAGGAACCAAGAAGGTTTATACATCTGTAAGAAATTTATGTGTTTCATTGTTTCCTAAAATGAGATATATACATATTTGTGTTACCAGCAAATGTTTGTTAAGGTACTTAAAGAATCTTAATCAGAAGCAGGAGAGAAAAATATGACTTGCTTCTTAGAAGTACCCTGTAGCACTCTACTACACAGTTGTGAGAAACAACTTAAGGCAGGTTACCAAGCTGTGGTTTTGCATCACACTGAAACACAACTTAACTTTATTATTTGGAATAGTGAAAAACAAACAGTGTTAACATAGGAGCTGTTTCTCACTCAACCCAAAATTACTAGAGTTTGTGGTGATAATGCCCTATTCCAAACTTATTAACTTAGGAAAATGGAAAAATTACAGGATGCAGCCTTACAGAGCCTGTTCCTGCTGGTCCAACTCTTGCTATTGAAGGAATCAGGACAGGAACATGCTATCTGGTAATCATCAGGAATCAAAATACAGCTGTCTGGTACATGACAGCCAAGTAGGACATGGCATAGAATCATGGAATCATAGAATGGCCTAGGCTGGAAGGGACCTTAAGGATCATTTAATCCAACCTCCCTGTCATGGGCAGGGATGCCTCTGAACTAGATCAGGCAACATATGGGGACCGAACAGGGATACTAGAATGTAAGGATTCCCTGGGAAGGTAGGCCTATGTATATGTGGTGGCTTAGCCCTGGCTGGAGGCCAGGAGCTCACCAAAGCTGCTCTATTACGCCCCTTTTTCAGATGGGCAGGGGAGAGGTAAGATGTAACAAGAGGCCCGTGGGTTAAGATAAAAAGCAGTTTAATGTAGGAATAGCAAATGCCGCGCGTGGAAACAAAGTGAAACAAAGATTATTCTCTACTTCCCATCAGCAGGAGATGTCCGTCCACTTTCCCAGGAAGCAGGGCTCCAGTATGCGTAGCAGTTGCCTCGGAGAACAAACAAAAGCAGCGAATGCCCCCCACACTTCCCTCTTCCTTCTCACTTTTATATCTAAGCTGATGTCATATGATATGGAAAACCTCTTTGGTCAGTTTGGGTCAGCTTGCCCAGCTGTATCCCCTCCCAAGATGTTGCCCATACCCAGCTTGCTGTTGGGGAAACACTGGAAAACCATAGCCTTGGTACTGTGTGCTCAGCAGTAGCCAAAACACTGGGGTGCTATCAACACCCTTCTAGCTACCACTCCAAAATCCACAGCACCAAGAGAGCTGCTATGGGAAGATTAACTCCAACTCAGCCTGACCCAATACAGTATAATAAGAAATATTATTAATGAGCAACTTGGACTACATCTGTGATATCAGAGTGTTGTTTTGGTTTAGTTTCTTTTTCAGTATGTGGAAGTTCCTCTTAAATCTTTTTCTAATCCTAGTGCGTTGTGTACTACTCTGTGTTGTGTACGGCACAGATCTGAAATCAAGAAGGAGGCTAGTAATCAACTTAGAAATTCAACAAATAACATATAAAAGAAATCTTTCACAGGTTCCAACCTATGGGAAAATCAGCGTAGACATATTACGTGCAAATTTGATTATCTGTGTGGTGATATTTAAATATGAAGAAGAACTTTACTGTGACAGTGACAGAGAACTGGAACAGGTGGCCCATGGGGTCGTGGAGCCTCTGGCTTTGGAGACTTTCAAAATATGCATGGATACAATGTGTAATGTACTCCAATCTTGCTTTAGCAGGTGGGTTGGACTAGATGATCTCTAGAGGTCTCTTCCAACTCCAACAGTTCTTTGATTCTGTGATTGTCATCAAAACAAGAATCTTAGCTGCAGTCTCATCTTGAAAAGAGGTTAAGAATATTTTTAGGAAATCTTAGCTTGCTGAATGAATAGATAAATGAATCTAAGGGAAAATTTCTCCCTCATTAAATGCAGCCCTAAACATTTAGGTCTAACTGAAACCAACAGAAGAATCGTACGAGATAATTTTCCACAAGTTCTTATTGTAATCATCATGATTGATACTTAGCCAACAGTAGAGATAATTGTAGGGTAATCACTTAATTAAAAGTAGTCTTCAGGGAGCTTCAAGTAAGTCTAGATTTAGGAACATAATTCTGTGATTTAAAGTAAAATGGCCTTTTTGGAACCTAAATTTTAATATTACTCAGTGTGAGCTTCAAAAGAACAACTATAGAGAAAAAGAGATTTCTTTTCAATATATCAAGCTGAAAACTAGAAAAATGAAACTATTACAGTGTTAGAATTTAAGAACCTTTGGTAACAATCTCAGTATAAATTTCAGGGACCACTAGCTATCCAGGTGTTAGGACTAATTGATATACTTCCAACAGTTTTAAAACTTAGGGGAAGTGTTGATGGGTTTGTGTGTTATGCTGGCAGACTCAGAAAGAAGAAAATCACCCACTATACACATGAAAACTATTAACCTAGTAACAAACCAATTCTTCTACAACTGGTTACATATTTTTCAACAAAATCCTTTCTTGTCAGAAAACTACTTTTCAAAGAATGAAAAAATTAAGTGAAAGTGAAAAATGTCCATTTTAGTGGTTTCAGTTTTCCATTCAACTGCTATAATATTAGAAGTAGCTTTCATAAGCTTGAAATATTTAACTTCTCTATCTCTCTCAACTGGCTTTCATTCCCTTATCGTATAAAGTATAAGTTATTTTTGTTTACTTTCATGGTCCCTGGTTTTACCCATAATCTGTAACAAAGTGATAAAAGGTCAACTCCTATGTCTATAATGCTCATGATATCAACATTTATCACCCACTGGTTAAACTTATAAACAAACTCCTCTGCACTTTCTCCCACTTTAAGCTCCTATATCCACCCACAAAGCTAACTCATTGTTGTCATAGAGAAAGCTGTTCAACTCATGCACTTTAAATCAAAACAGGATCAGAGAGGTTTACAGATTTATAAATGACAGACTGGCCATCAGTAGTCTACACATTTGGGATCAACATCAGCAATGCAACCAGTAAACTGCAGTCCCGGAGAACAGGATAATGTTTATATACACCTACAAATTTCCAGATGCCTTTCTGTAATTATACACCTCTCTCAGTCCTTGTGCACCCCTGAAGCCCTGTCGCAGAGGAACCCACAAAACCAGACAGAACTGCTACAAAAAGTCAGAATTTATTCTAACCTAAAAGCCACCATGCACTCTGACAGACAATGTATATTACATATTTGGATGCAAGTTGGGAATTATCACTACACAACTGGATTTAGGAATTTGTGACTATTCCTCTAGAAACATGACCAAGAATGTGCACGCACTCACTCACTAAAAGGGTGAAAACATCTCTCCTAAGGGTACCCAGCAAATCACTCACCCACAGGGGGCAACTACTCTCTCAAGGATATACCCAGATGTCTCCCTCACCAGAATAGCGTGGTGGGTGCTCTCAATCCTGGGAAGTTTCCTTGGACAGCCTCCTGATCCAAGCAGAGGGAGGTCTTTGACTGCAGACCCACTGCTCTGAGGAGGACTGACTCAAATCTCACATTGGCTCTCCAGTGGGCCACATTTATACCTGAGTTGAGTCTGGCTGTGGTCAATTTCTAATTAGCTCAGGAGCCAGTGACAAAGTCATAAGGCCTCAATGACCGTCCTTGCCAGGTCCTTGGAGCAGGCCTGTTATCAGACCTTCTTCAGGGCCTGGTGTCCTGTCTTTTGCAAGACCTGTTGTCAAGGAGGTTGCAACTGCCACAAGCCCCCGCAGGATGGTTTTACCACCCTTGCACCCCCACAGTACATGGGTACATGAGGTCCCCCATGTACAAACCCTCTTGTAGAGACGTGAGTGCTCCTGCTGTGCACACACTCCTGCCACTGCTGGCACCCTGCTAAGGCACAAACATGGGCAGGTGCCCCACAGGGCTCTATGTGAACCAAGAGGAGGCATCTCTCCATGTTACCCCTGCACTGTGGTGCCTGGCTGGGTGCAGGCTGCCCCATGGGGAGCTGCTGGACCTGGCCCAGGCAGGGCTGTGGGTGCCATGGGGAGATGCTTGGCACTGCCAAACAGGGTCACTGATTCTCCTATTCCAAGGATTCTTCTCCAACCCCATTACAGAATTTCATGCTTCTTTGAAACTGCTTCCCGAGCAGATTCCTTCTTTGCTTCTGCTTGTTGTTTAATTAGACTGATGGTCATCATTATTTCCTTCTTCAGAATGTCCATTTTGGGGCAAATGCCCCCATAGATCCCTTTTTGGAAGTCTTTTTTTTCCACAAAATCAATTTCTATGCTGGTGGCATATTGACATTATTTCACATCAGACTGACCAGTCTCATTGTTTTCTTTTCTCTCTCTGATGTTTATTAAAATACTTGTTATTAATATGGCACCATTATTATACACAATACGTGCACACATAAAAGATATTTTAAGGCAGTCACAAGTTTAATGTGAGAGCTAACAGCAAACTTCATATTTACTTAAATAAGTAAATAAGCAAATAAGCAGAATTACGTAATAAGATAATTAAAAAAGAGCACATATAATTAACTAAAGTTAAAAGTTAATTTGAGACACATGAATGGCTCCTGAAATATATAGAATATGATTTCGTATAACTATGTTTGCATCAACAAGCATAGCATAATCCGATACATATAGCATAACGACAGGTACCAAGGAACAGGTATCTATATTATCCGTGTTTGACACTTACTTTAAACACTCTCTGTTTTGGTCCTGTGAAATGAATGGTTGTCAGCAGATGGTGTCCTTCAGATAATCCACTGGAATAAGTCTTCCATGTTATTTTCATCCAAGAGGAACTCAGGTTTTGTACTCTGGAGGCACAGTGTGATGCATCAGGGTGTAGGTGAGGGTAATTGGGAGACGATACCCTTTCTGAACTGTGACTAAAAGATAACCATTAACAACTGGTGGCTCATAAAGAGATTTTACTATTTCATTTTATTTTCTGAATTAAAATAATATTTTTGTTATTTGTAAAGGGGAAGTCATTACTTGTCACAAATTTCTGCAGCTACAACTGCATGCTCTTAGTATAAATGCTAGAATTGAGATACAGGTCATCACTATTAAGATATAGTGCTGCCGCTCACTGCATTTTTCTAAATTCCAGTCTGCTTTCTAATCATCCATTAGAATTTTTTCCACTGACAAGTGGAAACATTTTAGAAGAGAAGGTCAAAGGATCACAGAAAATTGATTAGGTGTTTAAATTCAAAATCTGTATGCGAAGTTTTCCTACAAGGATATGGTAATTGATCTTCAATTGTTTAGGATTTGTCTCCATATTCGACAGCAAAACACTGTTAGAAAACCAAATGTATATAAAGAACAATAATTGCTTATGACTAAGTGGAAAACACATTTAGTTAATTATATCTTTGAAGAAAAATGATCACAGACTCACAGAATCACATAATATTAGGGATTGGAAGGGACCTCGGAAGATCATCCGGTCCAGCCGCCCTGCCAGAGCAGGAGCACCTACAGTAGGTCACACAGGAACGCGTCCAGGCAGGTTTTGAACATCTTCAGAGGAGACTCCACAACCTCCCTGGGCAGCCTGTGCTAGTGCTTTGATGAAAGAATGAAGAGAATTTAGGAAGTTTTTCCTAAAGAAATGATGTAAGGTGTGTTGAAACAAGGTACAAGGATAACAATATTTTATTTTGCTTTTACAGGTAAGAGAAATTTTCCAAGGTCATGGCTAGAGGTAACCATGAAGTTATGTGAATGAATAAAAATGTGTAAAACATGAAAAAAGCAAAATAAGTATTTTTGTTGATATTAGTAAAACATTCATAGTGATTTTTAATCATAATGATTTATGCAGGTGAGAAGTATAAGAATATTCTGAAAATTCAGAGATTTCATGAGTCAGAACACATAGTTAGCTGGCTAACTGAGAACTGCCTTAAGGTCATGTCCACAGCAGCTCCTCCTACAGCACCTTGGGGACATGAAAATGCATTCAGGGTGCTCCACATAATCTGTTGCATAAACCAGCCCTATACATTAGAAATAAAGTACATATATATATATATATGGTGAAAATATGATTATAATGTTTAACAGTATGATAAAAAAATTATAGAATTGTGAATGATCTACAAGCACAGAGAAACCATTTGGATAGCAACAGAACTAATGACATCTAGTTTCCTAAGATTGTACGTGCTATGCGACTTGTAACCCCATTTTGTATATACCTCTTTGCAATACCTCTAAAGTTTAAATGTGATATAAGATAAACTTTTATTTTTTTTCCAAATTCTATTAAAAAATTTATAAAACATATGAAAAAGTCATTCTCACTCAGAGTTTCTTAGACTCTAAATCCTCAGCTAATTTTTCTGGCCTCAGGAAAGTATCTTTAGAAAAAGATCAGGATTAATTAAACCGTTAAAAGATGATAGAAATTAATCTGGTAAAATGCCAATGAATGATTTAGGTTTTACCCTGAAAACCGTCATTCCAGTGTCATAAGGTTCTGGAAATTTTTCACGGTGTGCTTGGATTTTAAACTTGGAAGTTTGCGTTTAATGACTAGAATTGCATTTCTAGTTCTGGTACAGAGTGGGAGAGGTAATCCTAGGCTGTGGAGACACTTCCCTTAAGCTTAAAGTAATCTCTAATGAAGGCAAGAATTCAAATTAGTCCCCTGTTCTCCTCCACACATACTGGATATCTCTCTATAGGTCCCTGCCATGTAGCTGACTGTGATGACCTCTTCTGCAGACCCAGCTTTTCCTGATGTCAGTCTGACAGGGGATCTGACCTTCCTTGTGTCTCACCTTGGAATGTGGCAGAACATTAATAGTGGCAGTAATTTTCTGCATACATTTCATAGGGAATGCAAATACATGAAAGTACAAAAATCAGTGTTAGAGTAATTAAACAGATTAAAATCTAGGTGTTGTATGCTTTCCATCACAATTTTTCAAAGAAAATGGCATTTTCTAGTCTCAAGTGCAGTCACAGACTTTTCTGAATTTTGGCTGTCTTGCCTCACTAACCTGCTAACTGTGAGGCTTCTCTGCTGTGGAAGATAAATCTACACCCTCCTGTTGATGTTGCTCAGCACTGACCAAACGCTTAAGTAGGTAGAACATGTTATGCCTTAATGTTTCTTTAAGGTAATGTTCTGAGCGGGTAATGCTCTGAGCCGGTAATACTCTGAGCCCTCCACTTCCTGCACTTTCGTCTTGCACAAAAAGATGATATGTTTGCAGGGAGCTAAGGATTTCTGCCTAGTAAGAAGCTATACACAGGGTGAGTCTATTTTTCTGAGAAAAGAGAGAGAATTAACGCTATGGTCTTCGCCTTCAGTGTATAGGTTGTAGCTCCTGAGCTGCTGGATGAAAGTACAGGCTTTTATCTTCCTAGGAAAAAAGTATCAGTGTTTGAAATAACATATCTAACTTTTAGTTCTAGTTCAACTTGTTATTGTACTTTATTCAAGGACTACTTTAGATTAGGGTGACTGCAAGTGCTTGCTACACACTTAAAGAAGATATGAACAAAGAAAGAAGGGTGTTCAAAGGTACACTTAGTTTACCTGATACGTAGTTTTGTGTCCCTTTCTGTCCAGCCTAAAACGTTACACTCTCTTACAAAGCTTCAGTTAGAACATGTAACATTCTCATTCATATTGCTTATTTTTATTTTTTTCCTTTTAATATTTTCTCTACATTTACCATACGTACAGGTAGATAAGCTAGTGTATTTTGAAATTTTTGGTATATTACAGGTAGCTGTACAATCTTTTTATCTGATTATTATTTTTGACAACTACAAGCCAAGTTAGAGATTACATGTTGAATTTGTAGTATGCCATCTCTAAGGAAAAAGAAAAAGACACTAGCTTGATAAATAGAAAGTAAACATGAAGTATATATCTGATTCAAAGGATTCGTTTTAGCTACATTAGTGAATACAATATATTTCAATCTGATATATTTATAACTACTTGTACACACATTTTCATGAGAAAACAATCTAAAGACTTAAATCTCAATTTTTCTACAGTGTAGAAATTGGTTTTTTCTACAATAATCTACCCATCAAACAATGCATGTTTCTGGGCATTAACCCAAATACCAAGCCTCTCATTTCTATTTTAAATTCTACATAGTACCATAAAAGTAGACTAGGATTTTTGTTGTGTAGCTTTAGAATTTCACTTTTCTTTCAGAAAATAGCTCTGCAAGTCAACTGACTCTGAACAGTAATATAAAACAGACAAAACTGTTATGACTCCAGGACTACAAAAATGTTTCTAGCCCAAACTTAGATTGTTTCAGATCAGTTTGGTCTCCAATCAAATAGCCAAATGCTTTATTCAGTTCAGGAAACACTGATTTTTTTTTGACAATACAGCTGGGGGTTAGTTCTTTATACTAAAGATAGTGGAATAGTTAATGATACAGCAAAATATAAATGAATTCCACTTGTTGATAGCTATTGTGACAAGTAAAATAGTTCACTATGCGCATCAGGAGCCTCACAGAAAATGTCTCAAAACTAGTGTAAAAAGCATGAACTTTGTAGTAGTGCTTATCTGAAAGATTTCTGAAAGCAAAAAGTTCTTATTTTTTAAGAGTATAACTGAATACAAATCTATTCCTTTATATAGGTTTTGGTTTTTTTCCATTGATTTGGCTTTTTATATAAAAGATTGTTTTATAGGAAAGTAAAAAATAGGTCTTTGTGCAACTTACGGCAGCTATAAGAAGAGGAAATAACTGTTCCATTGAGGACCCAAAAATATGGGCATCTTCTGAGATATATAAGTTCAAATCCCCACAGACAAAACAGAAGAGAAACTGTTTGGTTAAATGGATCTCAGTTTACAGATGGATTCAGGATAAGTAAAATTATATCCTTCAGTGATTAAAAAATTACGTAAATCAATCTGACAATAAATAAATGCTATGATTCTCTAATCTGATTAATTTTTAAACTGATTACTTTAAACTTTAATAAGTATCTGATTTACATTCATCACACAGTGTTAACATCGAAACAGAAAAACTAAAGACTCCCAACACCAAAATCAGAACAAACTTAATCACAACACCAAATGAGACTAAACAATCTGCACACAATCCACCCCTTGTCCCTTCACCATGATCACAAGAACATAAATGTCCCAAAATCGTTCTACTCTTCAACATTACTCAGTCTGTGGTTTGCCCATTACCTCTCTCAACTACTGGCCTTATCTCAGATTCCTCCCTTCTTAGGTTTCTTTCCCCATATGGGCCACCAAAAAGGACTGTCGTGGTTTGACCCTGGCCAGCAGCCAGGTACCCACACAGCCGCTCTCTCACTCCCCCTTCTTAGTTAGACCAGGGGAGAAAACATTTCAAAGGGTTCAAGGTTTGAGATAAGGACAAAGAGACCACTTACATTCACCATCCTGGGCAAAACAGACTCGATTTTGGGGAAATTAATCACATTTACTAAGAGAACAAATCAGAGAGGAGTAGTGAGAAATAAGAAAAAGCAAACAGATCTTAAAAGAAAAACACCTTCCTCCTATCCCTCCCTTCTTCCCGGGCTCAACATCAATCCCGGTTTCTCCACCTCCTCCCCCCAGGAAGCGCAGGGGGACAGGGAAGGGGGTTTACGGTCAGTTCATCCGACGTTGGTTCCATCGCTTCTTCTTCACTCCGGAGGAGGACTTTTCACTCTTCCCCAGGGCCATTGTGGGGTCCCTCTCACAGGACACAAGCTTCACGCTCTCTTCTCTGAAGTGAGTCATCATACGAAGGGCAATTCATCACAAACTGCCCAACGTGAGACACCCCACGAGGGGCAACTCACCCCTTGTGAGTCTGAGGTGCAGTCCTTCCAGGGAAACTGCTCTGGTGTGAGTCCCCCGCAGCGTCACAAAAGTCCTGCCAGCCAACCTGCTCCAGTGTGGGCATTCCTCTCTTCCATGGGCTACAGGTTCCAGCAGCGACCTGTTCCGATGCGGGCTTCCCACGGACTACAGTCCCCTTCGGGCATCCACCCACACAGCGTGGAGTCTTCTGCCCCACGGTGGACATCTGCACCCCACTCATGGGCTGCAGGGGGACAACCCGCTTCACCATGGTCTTCACCATGGCCCAGGGGACTCTCTGCTCCAGCATCTGGAGCACATCCTCCTCACTCTCCCTCTTCACTGACCTTCTTCACTGTATCTTCTCAGATTCTCTCTCCCCGTTCTTAAATATATTTTCACCATTCTTAAATATTTTCCCGGTTCTTAAATATATTTTCACAGAGGCGTTCCTCTCCTATTGCTTTACTGATAGGCTCAGCCTTGGTGCAGCGGCGGCTCAGCCTAGGCCAGCAGTGGGTCCCTCTTTGGAGCCAGCTGGCATTGGCTCTAACAAACTTGAGAAGCTTCTAGCAGCTTCCTGCAGAAGCCACCCTGCAGCTCCCTCTGCCGCCGCCAAATTCTGGCCAGGCCAAACCAATGCAATTAAAAACTGCCAACAGTTTCTGCTTTTCTTTCTATGACTCCAGAACCTTAGAGTGTAGAATTTAGCCAGCTGACTGTGAAGCATGATTGTGCTTGACAAGTCAGTTTCACTTAAACCTTCTTTGACTCTGTGAAGGCTGACCTCCAAAGTTCTTTGGCATACAGAGGTTTGTATTTTCTATGAAAATGGTCATGTTCATCTTAAGAACAAAAGTAACTACAGAAGATAGAGCAAACAATTCAGAAGGAATAATAGTGTTTTGGAGATTGAGGTGCAAGAATTTGAGTTATATTACATTGTTAGAAATTTATATTACTGAAAACAGTTTTCACTGAACATAGTAAATGATTGAATTTCTAAGATAGTGATTACAGTCCTTTGGGGCTAAAATAATATTAGGAACATTTGTTCCTACATATGTTCATTGGGGAGACAGTACCAAGGGTAAGATGGTTGAATCTCATTTTCACTTCAGTCATAATCACAAAGTTTCTTTAGGATTCTGGCAGTCCTCCACAGTAGAGGAAACCACACCGTGAACATGAAAATAATGTCAGGAGATTAATTTAGAACATATAGAATCTTAACAGAGTGTGGAAACAGGTAGGAGAGAGGGGGCACTGCCTCTAAAAACTTTTAGTTGCCAGTATACTTACTACTGCTATGATAAGAAGTGTTTACTTTTAAAGAAAAGTTCAATAAGTTGAAAGTGGATTTTAGATGCTGTGGTTGTGCATCTTTGTGGGTGACTGTACAATCCCTATTATTAAGGGATTCAACAGAGACAATCAAAAGAAATAAGAAATCTTGAGCACTAGAAGTGTTAGATGCAAGTAAGCATGAAGAGTCTCCAAGAGTATATCATGATTCATACAGAGCTGCACATGAGGATGTGTTATATTAAAAACATAGTCATAGAATCACAGAATAGCTTGCAGGACAAGGGATCTTTAAAGACCATCAATCCAACAGCCGCCTTCCATGGTGTTGAGGATTAGGGCAGAGGGGAAACAAACACAGGAACTGGATTCAGGAACTCAGAATTGGGATCAAAGGCTAAAGACTGGAAGGAGACCTCCTCAGACACTAGCCATTTAAGATGAGAGCTTAACCCCTGTGATCCTCCAGTTTTATACTGAATATGATATATATGGAATGGAATACTCTTTTTGGTCACCTGTCCTGTCTCTACCCTACAGAGATGCAACCTTCTACTTCCTTGAGACCCTTATACTTTTTGGCACTCCCAGTGTGGCACACAAGACCCAGCAGTGATCTTGGTCACTACCAGAGCAAGTATCAGCAAGAGCCTTTCTGCATACCAATCCCTGGCAGTAACTGTAAACATCAAGTTTTATCACTGCTGTAAGCAGACACCGTCCTCAAAATCATGCTGTTAACTTCAGCAAGTGCAGTCTCCCAGGAAAGACTAAGCTGAAAAGTAAAATCACTGAACAGAATTGGTGCTGTTTAGCTCAAATAAGGACACATGGGCAGGGACATCTTTTCCTAGATTAGGCTGCTCAAAGCCCATCCAACCTGACCTTGAACATTTTCAGCTATATTAGTCATGCTGTTAAATGCTGTTGCAATTGACACGTCCTCCACTTTAATATTGGTTTATGTGATTGAATGACTGCTCAAAATTGTTCAAAGCTGTAGAAATATGTTTGAACTATGCTTTTCTGTTTTTCTGTTTCGCAGGGTAAGATACTTTACAATCAAGACCATTTATTGAAAATGGAAAATGTGTAAAAGTGCAAATACATGAAAATAGAGAACAAATTGAGAACATCTGCCCATTCAGTTCATGAATTGAGCTCCATCAAGCACTAAACTGTCTGATGGCTGCACTGAGTGTAGGATGTAATATCAGAGAGTGAAGTGCTCTTGACAAAGCAGCTGGGCTGAACTGGGCCTGTTGACCTGTGGACACCAAGATAAGAAGATCCTTCTGCCACTGTCTTTCAGTCCTTATGTTTCCTCTCAGATCTGCCACATCTGTTGACAGAGGACATTTCCTTTGAAACTTTCCTTCCTGGTATTTTGGATGTGCACAGTGAGAGTATAACGTGATTTGCATAGTGTATAGATTTAATTTAAACTTCAAGGCATTACAAAAACTGTGATTATTTTCTTGTTAGAGCACAACACTGTAGCAATTAAAATTCTAGTGAGAAGGAAATAAAAGAGAATAAAAAAAAGGAAAAAATAAAAGAAAAAGCATTTATTCTTGAACTAATATTTTAATTTAAATTTTATGAAAAATGAAATTTTCTGTCATTTTAATTTATTACTGTGCCACTGGGAAATACACAGTATTATAAATATCACCTGTTTGCTTTAGATTGATTGATTTTTTTTCCATCATGAATACTTCATAAGTAGTGCTTAATTAGAGTTAGTATTCTGACAAGATATTTCAATTACAAAATGCTACTCTGTAATTCACTCTATATCACATATTTTATTTTTATTCTTAAACACTTTAGTTGCTAAAATGGTCCCAAAGGTTCGTGCTCCTAATTCGGTGAGGTTACTTTGCAATTTATAAGATTTCTTACAATAAGATTAGAGAAATGTGTAAGTGCTTTACTTTTGCATTACTTAAAGTCTGGAAAGTGTAGCAATTCTGGTATAGTGGAATATTTAAAAAAAATTATTGGAATTTTTTAATTTTGCCAAAAAGTTTATAAAAGAAACCATATTTAATCTATAGAAATACGGATATTAAATCACAAAAACAGTCTCTATTACCAAACAAATATGTTCATTCTCTAATACCACGTATGAATAAGAAATTGCTTCAGTTCAGAACTACATAATTCACAACTCATCAGACAGTGTGAGAAAATACACACATACAAAAATAGATTAGACTACCTGTGGACTAACAAACCTTTATTCTTAGTTTCATTCATATTACAGGAGCATAAAAATTCCAGAGAGTGAATCCTCAATAAATTATGTAACTAAACTAGAATTGATGGATGTAAGAATGTACTCAGAAAGTGTTATCAATGGGTCACTTTCAAACTGGAAGTACACACTAAGGTTCTTTTCCCTTGGGTTCTATCCAGTATTATTCAATGCCGTTGAATACTCGAGGGTAAGCTGAATGTTGGGACAGAAATTTAATATTGATTACATCTATACATGGCACCACATTTGGGAAAATTGCAATTGCAGGAGGATTGTATTAGAATTTCAATAATTCTGAGAAACTGGAAAATTGATATGAAAAAGAGGAATGGTGTTTAATGAAGTCAAAAACATAAGGCTGTGCTTAGATGGGAACAAATGATTCCACAAACTGGAAGGACAGTGTGAGGGTAGACTGCCATTATCCAGAGTATTATTGTGAGATTATGATAGAAAGTAACTGTAGTGAACTACTGTTTAACTAGCCTGCTGTTCTGAAAAAGACAAATATTATGCTGGGATATACAATCGTGGTGTTTGCAAAGGTAATGTCTCCACCTGTACATGTTAAAGCACAGTGTATACTCTGTCTCTAATGTGTGGATCAGCTAGGAAGAGTCGTGGGTAGAAAAACATGATTTGCAAGAGCAGTAGGAAAACATTACTATTTTTTACTTCAGGGGGAAAAGTCAGAGCCTTCTTCAAATACACAAAAATATGATTGCAAAGACCCAAAAAATAAACTGATTTGCATGACAATAGTAAAGTGAACTAGAAGCAACGGGTGTAATTTGATCAAATGAGACTTTAGTTACAGATTAGGAAAAACATAAGCTGTTTTTAAAAACTGTAATATATTCCACACATGCATTATAGACTTTCACTAGAAAATTTTGAGAAAAATTCTCTGCCTTTTTGACGAGGTATATCTGTTTGTTTTCTTCATCCATCAAAAATCTTTCAAGCAGATGAAGTGATATAGATTTGATACCTCTTAAAACCCACTTGGTATATTTTGTGACTGCTTTGGTTTTGATTGCTTATGTTCTGAATATGCTAAATATGGATGGTTCTTATTTCTTACCGTGTCAAACAGTAGAATGCACTAAGCTACACCAATTTAAAATGTGATTGATAATAATGATTTTCAAGAATTTGAGGCTTTAAGATGCTGTTAGCTTTGTTTTTGAGTGAAACAGAATCAAGATGGATTATTTAAATGAATTGTTTTCTTAAAGTATACAGAGAAAAAAAGAAAATGCAAAGATGTGCAGCTGTGGGCTGGGAAATAAAAACACACATTCCAACCAGAAAACTGTATCAAAGACCCTTGACTTAAAAAAAATAATTTTCTAACATAAGAAAAATACATTTGTGAAATAATGGTTCAATAAAGAAAAACAACATTTCAAATAGATGATAAAGTAAGAAGTTTTGGCATTCAAAATCTTTGCTTACTCTTTGTGATATCCATTCCTGTGCAGGTTGTAAGGAAAATGAAAAGTATTTTCCTCTTGGTGTTATTTCCTTTGTTATAGTGATAATAGTGCAGGGAACATCTAGAAGAAGATAAGTGAAATATAAAACAGAGCATTATCCTTCTGCATCCTGTTAAATAAGGAAATTTAACATCTTGTCTTTTTAATATAAGCAACAAAGTGTTACCTCTTCAAGACATTATTCTTGTAGGTGGAAAAATGCCACGTCTAGTCTCTTAGATTGTGACATTATTTCTGTGCTTGAGAAATACACTAAAAAACTTCTACTTGCCTAGGCAAAGGAAAGCTTTGACCTTTTTCCAGATGAAATACCAGAATAATATGGTGATAAGGACCATATAAAGAACCATAACGTGAATCTTCACTTCCCCTGAGGGAAGAAGCTGATCTCACAGGTTACCTGTTCCACATCAGAAGACAAAATGTAATAAAATCTTTTCCAGTTCTTCTGTGTACTTAGCTCTCTTCTCTGTAGTTTATGCTGTCAAATATAACTTTTTAACCTGAACATTTAGCCTGGGACTTTAGCTATTATTTAAGATCTCATGTAGTAGAATTTTGAATAGAAGTGTTACATTAAAATTTTAACACTTTTTTTTGAAACCCCACTGTTCATGGAAATTGTCTGAAGAATTTAGTTCATATTTTAAATTACTGCTGATATTATATTGTGACTGTATGTAAATGTATTACATTGATGGTGTCATTCAATAGAGGTGAGCCTAAATCAATTTTATGAACTTAATCCTTTACTGGACTAGAAGAAAACAGTATATTAATATGGAAATCTTCTTATCTTATATTTCAATAATGTTTTCAAAAAGAATTAGATTATTGAATACTTGGTTAACTCCACATTATAGGGATATAGGCTAAAATAAAATAAGACATTTACAGGTATAAAAAATAACTGAATTTCTGTAAAATATATTTAAAGTTTTTCTTGTAATGTTTTTACAATCCCAGTTTTCAAAATGTTTCAAAATGGCTAAACTGCTTATAAATTTTCTTCTTTCTGAATGTCAGCTATAGTCCTACAGTATTTCTATTGTGTCTAGTTTAGAATAAGGTAATAGTTATTAGCAGGAAGTGTGTTGGTGTCATGGGACACAAATGGTTACAAACCCTCTAGAAAAATTTTTGTGGGATGCTGACAACTAATAATCAAAACAATATATTGATGTTTTGGGCTCTGTGATACTCTTCTGTTACTGAGAATAAAACATGTATTGGCTATTGGTTATTTATAAGTAGGATCTAAATATAATTTTACTACCATTCCAGACCACTTGTAAAATACTTTATTACTTAGTACTAACTAGTCTGATTCCAGATTTCCAGAAACGTGGTTCTTAATGCCTCGTCATCTATGTAATCTATGGTAGAAATAATTTCAGGAGCTCTGAAGCCATGCATGGCAGTGTTTGCTGCGGATTCAGGCACTGCTGTGGTTATCAGTGCCAGCTGGCTGGTCTCACAGTGGGGCTCTACTTCTGTTGAGTAAGCATCCTATGACCCAAGGAGGCCTCCTATGCTGCTGCCAGTGACTCAGCAGCCTGTTAATGACAATCAACACACAAAGAAAAAGTAGTTAAAGTCCTTGTAACACTGTGCTCATGGAAGGCAAATTTGACTTATTAAAAGTAGTGATGGTGATTGTATTGGCAAGTTCGAGTTTAGTTCAAGGTCTTCCCAAAATCCCATTGGCTACGTTGATTCACAGTGTAAGAAAAAAATGAAAATTCAAAAGAAGATCAGATTATATTTATGTTTTACCTGTTTTGTCTGGAAGTAAAATAACCACAATTAAAATAGAACATTTATTTTCTTAGTGAGAGACATGAAGAAAATCAGTACTTGCTTCAGGCATTCTTTAGGCTTCTTTCTGCTTTTGTTAGTCCAACATGATCACAGAATCACAGAATCATAGAATGGTTTGGGTTGGAAGGGACCTTAAAAATCATCTAGTTCCAACTCCCCTGCCATAGGCAGGACACCTTTACACTTTAATTTTTTTTAATCATCAGCTAACAGGACATAAAACAATTATAAATAAATACATAATTAAGTAGAAAATAATATGTATAAATATTACAAACACACATTCATAGAATCATAGAATGGCCTAGGCTGGAAGAGACCTTAGAGATCACCTAGTCCAACCTCTCTGTTTTGGGCAGGGACACCACCTCTCGACTAGACCAGGCAACACATGCGGACCAAGCGCGAATCAAACCCGCCACTTCGGTGTTGGTCCTTGTTGTCAGCATCGCGCTCAAACCACTGAGCTAACCGGCCCACTTGTATATAACAAATATTTCTACATTTCTGAAGCATAGCTGACTGTAAACAAAATTGACAAGAAGTTTTGCTTCATATAGTAGTTTACATTTGGAGTCTTGTAAGAAAAAATATTTCTCATTCATCTGCAGGGGTACAGGTAAAGAAGATCTGTAGTATGCGAAGGCCTGTCTGATATTGGAAGAGAGAAACCTCAAAGCAAACCGTATATTAAATTGCTATATTGAAAAGTTTACTGTCTAATTAAAGTAAGAGATCTCTCAAAATTGAAGTCCCGTGCTAAGAAGATTACTAAGTTCTTGATCCTATACATATGTGGAGTGCAGAGGTAGCCCAAACACAGAAATTCTGCTACTTCTTAAATTAACTATTTGTTATTGTTCTAGTGTATTTGAACAGTGTAAAGGGAAGCAGAGATCACAAAGACTTCATGTGCTGTCCTTCTCTTTATGCTTTCCTGGAACAGTTTATGACTGAGTCGTAAAAGAAACAAAATCTAATGTTGTCTTGCAAAAATCTATTGACCTTGGTCTTGTGCAAGAGAACTCATCTTAGTGTAAAACATAAAAGTGGGGGCACTGAGTGACTCCTACACAGAAAGAAGTAGTCACAGCTTGTGGGTTATTTACTACAGGAGAGCAAGAAAGCTGTATCTTTCAGTTAATGTAAATGCTTTGAATTTGAATTAAAAAAAAAAAAAAATTAAAAACTAACTCCTTTCTTCTCTCATGCAAGCAAATATTCTATTTACCTAATGGAAAACCATCAGAAAAGTAAAAATAAGAATTTTGTGTTTCTGAACCAGTTACTTATTCAGATTTTATTCCAAATTAACAGAAAAAAAACAACATCAGTTGAGAAGTAGGAAAAAATAAATAAAAGTCTTTATTCAGCACATTAATTGTGATTAAGGACTATGCAAATCCTCATCTTCAATCAGTCATTTCAAAATTAAACCTAAAGCAAAATAACCCAAAAGCTGCCCTGCAAATCTCTCATTACAGTGCCATTTACAAATACGATTTCCAGCCAAACTCTAGTTAAACAAGCTGTCAAATTGCAGTTGGTATTTTCAAAGTTATTCGAGGGTAACATTCTGAACATATGCAATAATTATTAGAAATAAAGATAAGCAATGTATAATTTCTTTTTCATTACAGGAAAAGCAAACATGAACTAACTGTGGTAAACAACAGGGTTTGGCTTGTCTGTATTTGATCATTTTGTATCTGAATAAAGGAAATTAATACACTGGGTACTCTTGATTTTTAATTTAAGTCACCAGTCATCAGTGTAAATGACTGTCTCTGTTAGGAATATACTGCTGCAGAAGATCAAACTACGTATTATGATTCTCACTGGAGAAAATACCTGTTTTAATACAACACTACCTATTTCACAGTTGGAATTTCTTCTTCTCTTAGGTGTATAAAACTATCTGAATTTAGAATTTGTTATTTCTTTGTTTCTTATCAGAATTTTAAAGCATGTCTAGAACACCCCCTAAATAATTCATGCTTGAACATATCAGTTATCTAATTTCCAGTATTTTGAAAGCAGGTTGACTAACTCTTTTTCTTAGTGTTTAAGCTCCAAAATGGAATTAATATTCTTGGTAAAACTTTCCATTTTAAACATTTAAAACAAAATAGTTTCTCTGAGGTTTTTTTTTTAATATTTTTTTCCTTATACAACACAGGTTGTTTTACTTTTAAAAGGAAATGAAACAAAGGTGAAGTACATCGTTGCAATTAGTATAGTTTTATAGTCACAACTTGTAATTTTTGTGTATATACTGTGTAGAAGACCCAACTACTTTTTATATTTCTTAAAAATACATAATAATATATCCTGTTTTCTTACAAACATTCTCAACCTTTCAAAGAAGAGCTTCTTAGTAATTGTCCCTAAATCACTGAAGAAACTCATTTTCAGGGATTTTAACCAAAAGGCTCCATATTTTCTTGCTAATTTCTTTTCCCTCTATATTTTTCCATAGTATTACACTATTTACATTATTTTATCTATAACTTTACAAGTGTCATGATCTTTCTTGCTACAAAACAAGGTCCTCAGTATTAAAAACTTACTGAAGTAAATAAAATACCTAAAATCTAGTGTTTCCCTAAAACCTAGAGTTTTATACTAATTTGCTACTATATATACTACTAATATATATATATGCTACTATATATGTAATATATACTAATATATACTAATATACTAATATATACTAATATACTAATATATACTAATGTATATATATGCTACTATATATATATACTAATGACAGTGTTATAGCATGGAGTACTATATATGGAGTATATATGCTACTATATATATATACTAATGACAGTGTTATAGCATGGAGTACTATATATGGAGTATATATGCTACTATATATATATACTAATGACAGTGTTATAGCATGGAGTACTGCAGGTATTTTTTTTCCCTAAGTAAAATAAATTGTCCAGAATGCCATAATCTTGAGTCCCAATAGCAAAACAATGGCATTGATAACTAAATGAAAAGAGATGTTGTTTTGTATTTTCGTTCTTCCATACAAGTAATGTTTCATATTTTCATCAAATTTCCAAACTAAATGGCTCATGATTTCGTCAAATATACCAACTAAATGGAAATCTTTCTTTTAGGGAAGATCTCCTTTTTGTCTGAGTATACATGTATATATGCATTTTGAAATATGCTTTATTTTTTTTTGTGGAAGTTTTTTACCTCTTATTCTAATGTCTGATGCATTGCCTGAATCTGTAAGCTTGGAAGCAAGTGAGCTACACACAGTGGGGTGTTGAAGGAAGGGAATCTATGCTGTCACACGAGCTATGTGGAAAAGCATAACAGCTTGTAAAAGCACACATTTCATGAATAAAAGATAAAGCCAATTTAGAAAGTTGTTTGTCCTTTAGACTACAACTTTCAAGATGTCGTATATATGTCATAATTTTTCTTAACTTTTAAAATGTTGTGATTTAAATTTTCTCTCTACAATATATTTTTGTTTAGTTTATTGCAATGTCTCATCTTTTCATTGAATATCAATAATTCATTCAATAAACTGATGAAACATAATAATGAAACATAGCAGCATGTTAATGAAACATATCAGCAGAGCCAGAAGTTACTGAAATAATTTTCACAAGACGACAATGCACGTAGGTGTTACCTGCCCCACTAATTGTCACATTGAAATATATGACCATTTCACCCATTTTGTAAGGATGAATGCACACCAGAAACCACTTTCTTAGACATAAAATCCATGTAGTATTACACATACTTAAACCTTTAAGAAATTTTAAAAAGAGGAAAACACGTCTTTTGCAAGTCATTAGAAAGAAACGTTATAGTTTAGGATAATGATTAATCTGCCTAAACAAAATGAGGACCCTAACTTTAGTGTGTATTCGTGCACAAAATCTCACTGGTCTCATCAATCCTGACAGCTTTAGTATGCTTCAATAAGCATTAGTTAAATTAGCCATAACTTCTTAACATTATTGGCTAATTGCTTTGTGAATCTGAGGTAACTCCAGAGTATACTAAAGCTCCATATACAATATAATACAATATACTTGTACTTCTCAGTGTGATATCATACTATTTAAATCTTGATTGATGGTTGATCTGGAGTGGACTTCATTTAATTCCTAAACAGGAAGAATTGAATAGTAGAGTGAAGATTTAATGGCCTTGTGCAAATATAGTTTTCAATATGCTGAAAATACTGGTGAAGATGACAATGAAATTTGCAGAAGTGGCTGCTGGAAAGTATTCTGACACGGAAAAAGACCCACAAATGATGAAGATAACAGCATCTTATATCATTTCTTGACTAGAATATTATGGTCTTCTTCCAGAATGAAACAGTATGACAAGAACTCCAAGGTGACATTTCAAGCAATAAAATATGTTAGTCCTTTCTGATAAAACATGTTGCAGGTTGCCCAGAAGTTATGAACTTGAAGAAGAAACTACTGAATATTTTAACTTCTTAAAGAGGCAGACAAGTAAAAAGGTTTCAGTGACCTGTAAACACACTAAAACAATAAAATTTTTTTAATGATTCTCTTCTGTCATCAAGAGAAGAGCATTTATCCCTATTCTTGTCTTTAGGAATTATTGGGGCAAAATTTTGAAGATAAACATATCTGCATATGAACAGTTGTAGGCTGAGTCCAGTAACACACTTTGTTGCCAGAAATTTCTTGATATTACACTTCAGGCGTCTTAAAGAATTTAGAAATCATCACAGAATTGTAAAATAGTTTGGATTGGAAGTGATCTTTAAAGATCATTTTATTCCAACACCCCTTCATGGGCAGGGACATCTTTCATTAGACCAGGTTGCCCCATCAACCTGACCTTGAACACTTTCAGGTATGGGACATCCACGACTTCTCTGGGAAACCTGTTCCAGTGTCTCACCATGCTCACAGTAAAAAATGTCTTTCTTATATGTAATCTAAATCTACCCTCTTTTAGTTTAAAAACATTATTCCTTGTGCTACCATTACACGACCTGGTACAAAGTTTTTCTCCATCTTTCTAAAAAATCCCCTTTAAGTATTGAAAGGCCACAATATGGTTTCTCCGAAGTCTTCTTTACTTCAGGCTAAACAAACCCAAGTCTCTCAGCATTTCCTTGTAGGAGAGGTGTTTCATCCCTCTGACTGTTTTCATGGTGCTCCTCTGGACTCACGCTAACAGGTCCATGGACCTTAACAGGTCCATTCCTTTGTTGTAATGGCGGCCCCAGAACTGGATGTACTACTCCAGGTGAGTGGCATAGGGGAGGAATCATCTCCCTTGGCCTGCTGATCACACTTGTTTTTATGTGGCCCATGACATGATTTGCTTTCAGGAATGCAAGTGAACGTGGTCAGCTCATTCTAATTTTTCACCCACCAGTATTCCCAAGTCTTACTATGTAGGGCTGTTCTCAATTTATTTATCACCCAGTCTGTACTAAAGAAATATGAAGTACCTGCCTTTTTGGCAGGTACATAAATGCCTTTTCGGCATTATGAATACGACTCAAGGCTGCAAAAGTGCTTGTCAGGCTATATACTAGTTCTTTTCTGAGAATAGGCATCTACCAGTGCTTCTAAACAGTAAGACTTCCAGTCCAGGAACATGAGGTCCAAACCAAGAGCTTGAAATCCAGTACTCTGAAAAAAATTCCTTCATCACCTTCCCACTTTCCTGTTGCAACTACATCATGATACAGCAGAGAATTAAAGCTTTGTGGCCTGTGCCTGAAAATAAAAGTAGAAACCTGGCTCTGCTGCTTAGCATTCAGCAATGTGCAGATGAGGAGTGAAGAATCTTTGTTTCCAGTCTGTGGTCCTAGAGTACTAGTGCATGGTAAAAGTATTTTTATCAGGATGTGCCTGCAGCTGGGGCAGCCACGGCAATTGTATTGCTTGCTGCTCTTTTGCTAAGGAAGAGGACACCACTCCTCAAACAAAGCTGACAATATTCTGTAGGTGATGCTGAAGTGATTGAGAAGGTTTGTCACATCCTTTTGGAGTTGTCTGAATTCTCAGCCTCCTCGTCGTATCTGGATACCAGAGGGATTCTCAATAGCTAACAGCTCCTTCCAGCACTCCAGGCTATGGCAACCGCTTCCCACAAGGGGCCAGAGAGCTTTTCCTGGCTACCCATGCCTCAGGAGGTGAAGTGCAAAGAAGGAGGAAGAATGTCCCTACTTTGGTGACTACCTGTAGTCAAGGAGCTCAAGAAGACTGAAGGTCTTACATTTAGACTACTGGTCTCCTAGAAATAAAGGCGGAGGCTAATTTCCTAGATATGTAATCAAAAGCAGACAGAGAAAAGTGCCAAAAAGAAGCTTAAAAAATTTCTCAGCTATTTTTGTGTTCTGTAGAATGTTACCTGGTAATTCAAGTGAAGTTTTAAGAACTTCCCAGTGATGATTCTCATATGGCATAGTTTGAATGTCCTTTTTGCCTTTCTCTCAAGATTTTAATTGAATAAGCTCTTTATTTATTTTAGTCTTTCAAATGTTTTCCAAAGACAATATATTTGCACTATATTTTCTCTCTGCACATTTTATACAAAATTGATTTTGTAAATCAGTAATTTAGAATATTTAGACCTGATCTAACGAAGAATTCATACCTTAAGATAATATCATAAGACTTAGCACTTACATCCATGTTCTCAAAGAATACTGCTGAAGAATTTTGTGTTATGAGAAGTTTTACAATGTGATGGTAGATTCGTGAAAAAGAGACTTGCAACAAGCAAGTTTTAAATAAATATCTCACTGGGGCCTGTGGCTTCAAAACCTTTGTAGCTTTTTCCATGAAGTGAAAAGTTGCTGTAATGCAAAAGCTATTACTTCAATGACACATGGCAGGTTTCCTTATTAAAAAATAAAACAAAAAACACCCCCAAAACGAAAACCCAATCAAAACCCCAAAAACACCCACAAATAACTCAAAATGTTATCTATACAGAATATAACCGAAGAAAACTAATCTCAAATGAGGAGACAATTTTGTTTCTCTAAGCAAAATAAATCAGTAAAAAAGTGGTGAGAAATTAAACGATGTAGGGCAATATATTTCACTATCTGGACTTCCCTGAGGTCACAGTCTTTCCAATAGATTTACAGTCTGAGATTGTAGATAATAGACTTTCAATAATTTGTGAGACTAGGAGGATTAGTGGATTAGTGCACAAGTCTTTGGACTCTGAAGAACTAGGTTAAGAGATCTGCTTTGGGTCAAAAGAGAAATGAGTTTGATAATCTCTGCTTAGTCCCTGGGAAACATTTGCACAAATCACAAAACCACCTTTAAGCGTTTTCTATTGAAATTCTTTACTTACAAAGGTCAAAGCTTGTGTTACATACAAAGAAAATTATCCATCCTTGTCCTTCTGATTGAAATTTAGCTACAAAGCCAAGGCATAGTGAGACATTTGAGCTGTACTCAGATTATAACAACTCATACAAATCAGGTACCTCTTGTTAAATATTTACCTTTTCTTCTTTTTTTTTTTTAAAAAAAAATTCCATTTCACGCTTGTTATTTTTCAGTTCATGTAGTGAAGCAGTCAGTGGAGTTCACTCAGTGTGTAATCCCATTTAGAAAACCAGCATTATTATTTTTCAATGTAGACCAAAAAAACTCCAAACTAAGCAAAACATTTCTAGATACTTGTGCTGGGTGTGGGTGCCTGGGCACTGGTGACAGTGAAGCTTGCAAGATGGTTCCAGTCGGCTTCAACCAACTTGACGCAGGGCACAGCTGAGCCCCCTGGCCAAAGTGGTGGTGCTTTGGGGAAAATAAATTTAAGAAAAGGCAAAATGCTGCATAGGTAGAGTGAAGGTTAAGGGCGGGTGAAAGAGTAAGAAAAATACTGTGAACACCAAGGTGAGAGGAGAAGGAGGGATAGGTTGTTCTTCAGGCACCAGAGCAGAGATTCCCCTGCGGCCCATGAAGGACCCCATGCTGGAGACAGTGTATATGTCACAAAGCAACTCTGGCCCATGAAGAGCCCATGCAGGAGCAGGGCTACAGGACTACAGCCTGTGGAGATTACTCGTGCAGGAGCAGGGAAAAGTGTGAAGAGCAGGGAGTAGCAAAGACCATATGTTATAGAGTGACCACAAATCCCCACTTCCCAGCCTCCTGAACTGCTCTGGGTGAGGAAGAGGTAGAGGATTCCAGAGTGAAGGAATGAATTTGAGGCTGAGAAGAAGAGGAGGTGGGGTAAAAGTGTTTTGCCTTCATTTCTCATCATCTTACTCTATTTTGACTGGCAACAAACTAAATCTATGTTCCTGTCATGGTTCAAGCCAACTGCCTTGGACTGGAAAAAAGAACCACACGGTCTACAGTCCACTCCTTCCCCCATCCCCACCTCCTCAAGGATGTAGAGGGAGAAAAAATCAAGCAAAAAAAGGGCTCAAGGATTGCAATTAAGGACAGAGAGGGTAATAATCTACTGTTTAAGATGTTGGGTAAAAAAACGGAAAGACTTAGGGAGAAAATATAGATTTAATTTACGACCACCATTTACAGAAGCAGGACAGTGAGAGGAATACACAAATAAGTACAACTCAATCTTAAATAGACTTCCTCCCATCTTCCTGGCTACCTCCTCCTCCCTCATCAGTGCAAAGAGGGGCAGGAGGTGGGAGATGCAGTCCATCTGGCCATTGCTCTTTGTCCATGGCAGCTCCTCCTTGAGAAAGAGGGCTCCTCACAGTCTCTCCTTCCTGCCTTGTGGTGTCCACCTCACAGGAGGCAATCCTCTTCCTCCTTGTGAGTCCCTCGGGGTCACAGATCCCTTTGAGTGTGTCCTCTGATGATACTCGGTCTTTCTCCCCTCTTGCATGGGGCTCTGCACATACTGCTGCATCCTGGACATCCTCACCATCATCAATCCCCTCAACTGGCAGACAATCATCTTCTTGCCATCTCAACCACCACAGAACTCCAGGGAGAGGTTCTGCTCCGGCGACCTTCTCTCCCTCTTTCTTCTCAGGACTATGCTCCTTTGTTCTTCTCTCATGTCCCCATCCTCCATCAGGAGAAAACTCCTCAACACAAAGACAGATCAAGACAAGACCAAACCAAAAGGAGAGAGAGAACAATGGGGTTGCCTCTTAAATATCTTGACCATAGAGGTGCTGATTGGCCTGGTCCTGGCCAGAGGCAGGTCCAACTTCTACTAGAGGGTGGCATAGACTCTTGAAGTTTCACAAGAGTGACCCACCATAGCTCTCCTCTCACTTCCCAAAACCCCACTAGACCCAAAGCCATAACAGTTCCCTAAGTCAAGTTTCTTTTGCCCATGGAAATAACCAGTAAGTGATCTTGCTGTCTTTATCACATCCCATAAGGTTTTTCATCTTATTTTCTCCACCTGTCCTGTTGCAGAGAGGGAGTGAGAGAATGGATAGACAGGGATCTGGCAGCCAGCCAAAGTCGACTCATCACAATCTATTTCTGAATTTTTTGAGACCAGCTTAAAGGATTTTAAGATCACAGCTGTGAAAATAAGCCATATCTCAAGAGAGGTCCTCAAATTACTGCAAACTTATCCAAATATTCTTTTATGATGGATTCCTGTATCACAGATAAAGGAAATCAATCAAATTAAACTAGAATTTGCCTAGATTTGGAAGTCTTCCAGATCTGTATGTGGAATCTATTTCAAAGTAATTATATTCTCAGCATGAAATACTACTTTAAAATAATTATTAATGATTTGTTATGGCAATAAATTTGACAGCTCTATACAAGTCCTTACAGGTTCACCTTTTCAAAAGACAGTATTTCTGGAATCATTATTTTAATCAGTAATGAAAAAGTTAATAGATTCAATAGAATTTGAATTTGATGTATGGTAAGACAGGATCAGTTACACAAAAACAGCTTTAATGACAAAACTGCAGTTGTCATCTGGGCTTCAAGTTTAGTAACATATTTAGCAGTCATATGAAAAACAATAAATCCCAAACCTTTCTGAAGATATTGTCTTGTTACTGATTTCACTGGGCACTGAAAAAAAAGTGCTTCTTTGACTGTTGTAACAAAGCATTGCAGAGGCTGGCATGCAGTAGTACTAGAAACAGTTAAAAACTCTTTTATAAAACCAGTGAAGTGTTAGGTATCTTATCATCACTGTAACAGTCCAGGAAACAGTCCTTTTTACTTTAGATAGGATTGTATTTTCTTGCTGTGTTTATGTTTTCAGTTGAGTAAAATCCTAAATATAAATGCAGTTAGGCAAGGCTATTGAATAAGGCAAGCTTGTTTTTATGAATAAAAACATTCTACTGCTCTGAATTCGATGTTGCATCACTGTAGACCAAATGGCAGCTTCAGTTCTGAGTCCAGATAAGTGTTAGAACTACTATGTAAATGGAACATTTTATATCAAAAAAGAAACCTTACTTATGTGAAAAAGATATTTACTGAGTCAAAAAGACTTCTGGGTAATGTGATTCTGAGGTCAGATGTGATCGTATGTAAAAAGATATCCTGTATCAAGCTAATAAAATATTCAATCTGCTGTCAAGTCTTTCATTACACACTTGAGATATTTGGTGAAGGAGCTAAAACTTCAGAAGAAAGCTTTGCATACAGTAGAAGTCAGTCCCATTCCGAATGATACCCAGTTAAAACAGATAATTTCATTTATATATAACTAAAACAAATACAGTACCTTAGCTGTCTTGGGAAAGACTCTGAAAGATTAAAGTGAACTATAGTTCTTGTGAAAAATCAATATTAATCATAATCATAGATTAGACTACACACGGCAGATTTATTCATATTTTCAAGTAAGAATATACTTAAAATTACTGAGTTCAGGATATATTTTACTTATGTGGAACAATACCAAAGTAGTTAAGTAATATCTATTTTACAAAAATAATTTTGCTCTTAATAAATTGAGAAAAATCATCTGTGTTCTGAAAACACATTTTTTTTATTATTTTAGGAGAAAAAAAGCCTGTATTTTTTCCACAGTACCTTTTTACATCTATGTTTTGGGATTTTTTTTCTGCATAATCTTGTCAGGACACTGCTGGGTTCATTAGGTTCTTCTCAGTTTTTCTATTTTCACTTATATCTAACATTGTAAACATTTTGTTTACCAAATCTCCATGGAAAATCAGTCATTTAAAAAAAAATAGATAAGGACTTTTTTTTTTTTAAGGACTTAGTTATTTTTAAGCAATGTTAAAAATATTATTTGTATAATATGTAACAAAATTACATTACTGTGGAGAATAATTTCAAAGAAACAGAAGAAAATCGTAACAATTGACTTTTCAGTATCACAGCAGGATGTACTGAAATTGAACTGTGCTGGCAGCAAAGCTGGAAACCAATAGATACAGTAGCAATACATCAAAGAAATTGTGATATGTTTCATAGGAACATAAAATTTAAACTGCCCTTTGAGGTCATGTAGATTGGTCCCTGGCTGTGGTAAAACTGTTGGATAGAAACATTAATCTTGTAGGAGATTGTATGCAGATCATTCTTATACTAATAAAAGCTCTTGTCCATATAAGTTCTAATTTTCAAACTGAATTATATTATAATTTATTATATGTATTATAATATATGTTATGTTATAATTGTTTCCCTCATGCCATCATTTATCTCTCAGCTTAAATAGCTTTTCTTCTTCTTCAGTATTTGCTTCATTAATGATTGAGGAAAACTCATCATATTCCTCTGATTCTTTTTCTTTCCTAGGCTGAACTACACGGAATTTTTTAGACTACTGTCTTAATAAGCAGTCTTAACATGTTTAGTACTTTACCTGAATACTTGCTTTACTTGGAATATTATTTATTTATTTTTTTTTAGTTTTCTATAGCATTTCCATGTTATCACAGCCTTATAAAATGGCATGGTACTTCTACTTTTTTTGGGTTGGGTAGCACCCCAAGATTATTTGCACTTTTTGTGTCTATGATGTAGTCATGGCACTAGTAACTGCTAGCATGACCAGAGCAATTTTTTAAACTTATTTTCATTGTGTGTGTGTAACTTAAGGTGTGAATTTCCACTTCATTTGACCCACTGTGCTTGAAGCCACGTTACACTATTCAGTCTCATTTCCTTGCCTCAGTATCATAAAGTTTCCTGATAGAATATTACTCCCTGGTTTTCTGCCATTCTTGAACTTCATTACACAATTGTAGATAATGTGCAAAGCAAGTCAATGAAAATATTAAGTATAAGATAAAGAGCAGTCTCTTTACTGAGAGAGCAAGTATTTGCAAATTATTGTCGTCTCTTAGTTTCTCCTAATAGTATTAATCCTTTCTTCTCTAGGGAACTGTAATTTCTGATACTTGTTATATCAGAAGTCTAACTGAGATATATTGTTATAATGGCTTAAACCCACTCAGCCCAGAACTAAACACCACAGAACTGCTCACTCACTCTTATCCTTCTCCCTCGGTGGAAGGGGGAGGAGAAAATGTAAAAAAAGGTCAAGCATCAAGACTAGGGAGGACTCACTCAGCAATTTTGGGCACAGGCAAAGAAACAGAGTTGACTTGCAAAAAAACCCCAAACCTTAATTTAGTTTCATCAACAAAACCACCACCAATTTGTCAATCAGATGAGAGCAGGATAATGAGAAATACAACCAGACTTTAAAAACACCTTCCCCCATCCCTCCCTTCTTCCTAGGTTCAGCTCTGCTCCTGATTTCTCTACCTACTCCCTTCTAGTGTTGCAGGGGGGCAGAGGATGGGTGTTGTGGTCCATGCTGCTCCTTCCTCCTCAGGGATAGGTCTCTTTACAGTCTTCCCCTTCTGCAGCATGCTGTCCTTCCCACAGGATGCAGTCCTGCATGAACTTCTGCAACATGATTCCTTCTTATGGAACTGCAGCTCCTCACAAACTGCTTCAGTGTGGGTCTTTTCTGAAGGATACAGTCATCTCAGAGATGGATTTCTCCAGTGTGGGCTTCCCTCAGAGTCATGGCTTTCCTTGGGCACAGTCGCTTGCTCCAGTGTGGGGTCCTCCACAGGCTGCTGGTGGGATTCTGCTCCACCATTGTTCTCCACAGACTGCAGGGGCTCAGCCTGCTGTCCCACCATGGGCTCTGGTGCACCTCTCCCTCTCCTTTCTCATCAACCTTGCTATCAACATGGTTATTCCTTTCATATCTGCATCCTCTCCAAAACAAAAGAACTCTCCCACTAGGTTTTTCCCCTCTTAAATATGTTGATTGCAGAGATGCTGGTTGGCTCAGCCCTGTCTGGAGGTGGGTACAGTTAGTAGCCGGGGATGCTTCTAGGCGTGTCTAACAAGAGTCACCCCCAAATCTCCTCCCTTGCTACCAAAACCCTATCAGACTCAATCCCAATGCACATGTACTAGGAAAAGATTTTATTTTTTTCCAACACAAGATACCAAATACCCTAAACCTCTTATTTCCTTCTGTTGTTATTTAAGTTTACAACGTGAAACATTCATTGGTTTCTTTTTTTTGAAACATACTGTTGGAGAAACTATATATGTGAAGATGTTTTAGACATAAAGATGCTGTTTTCTTACATATAATTATTACAAATAAAAATGTTTAATAATGTAGCAGCTTATCATACTAAAATTAGCAATGTTTTTCCTTCTGTTCTCATGGAGTTTTTGAATAAGATCTTTGGAAATTCAAGCAAATTTTCAAACATGTAAGTGTCATAATTTTTAAAATTCAGTATTCTATACTGCTTTGATGCTCATCTCCTAGGATTTTTTGGGATGGAGGTTCTTACTCATAACCAATAACCTCTGGTCTGGTTTTCTCTTTCCAGCATATGGTATACTTTTACTGGCTATGTGGAAAGAGAACGGTGATAGTACATTTTAGTGGAATCTGTATTGCTGGCGAGATAGGAGGAATTTAATTCAGCAAAGGCAAGAACAATGTCTTGCAATGAGGACAGAATAATTCCATGTACCAGCATAGGCTGGGCTTACAGACAAGGCCCTGGAGGTCAATAACTTGAACATGAGCCAGCAGGATTCTCCTGTATTGATCAAGGCCAACAGCATTCTGTGCTGCACTGGAAAGAGCATTGCGAGAATGCACAGGTACGTAATCTTTTCCTTCTCCTCAGTGCTGGTGAGACGCATTTAGATTGCTCAGTCCAGTGCTGAACTCCCCAGTAAAAGACAGGCTGATCAACTGGAGCAAGCCCTCTGGAAAACCACCATGATGGTTAAACATTAATTTGGGGGCCGGTTAGCTCAGTAGTTTGAGCGCGGTGCTGACAAGGACCAACACCGAGGTCTCGGGTTCAATTCCTGCTTGGTCCCCATGTGTTTCCTGGTCTAGTTGAGAGGTGGCGTCCCTGCCCAAAACAGGGAGGTTGGACTAGATGATCTCTAAGGTCCCTTCCAGCCTATGCCATTCTATGATTCTACGATTCTATGATTCTGTGATCCGAAGCCCATGATCTACCAGAAGAGACTGTGAGAGTTTGGTTTGTTCAGGCTGAAGAACAGAAGGCTGAGGCAATACAACTATTCTTCAAATCTGTTGTGAGAGGATATAGAGGAGACAGAATAAAACTTGTCTCAGAGCTACACAGGAAAGGTTGAGAGAGAGTGAGCACAGGCTGTAACAAGGGAAACACCAGCTCAGTATGCGTAGAGAATATTTTACAGTGAGAATAGGTAAGAACTGAAATAGGTTGATCAGATAGCCTATGGAATATCTATCTAGGTCAAATCTTACTCACATTCTTCAAAATACTGTTCTCTAAAAGGTATTAATCACATATATTTGCTACCAGCACCTCTACAGTGACATTTGTGAAAAATAGATTTAATTTTAGACGTGACATTTGAGATTTGCTGAGTAGTTGGGGGAAAAAAAGTCTTATTTAGTCCTATTATTTGCTGTGAGTTGCTAATAACAGTCAGCTTTATGTAATCTATCTGTTAAGACCACTATAGTGAGGAAAAAGAAGGTGCTACAGCCAACTTGCAATAAACAAATCAGTTTAAATATGACATTAAGTGCATAGTAAGTCATTATTTCATAGCCTGCACGAACATCTTATTCACTTTGGATCCACTTCACAGTTCATAAACTAACTTCCAAAATGTTAATAGGATTTGTCAATTAATACAAAACACCTTCTGCAATACAACAGTCAACTCTGACTGATCTGCTTCTGGTTTGACAACTTGAGTCCAGTCCAAAGTGAAAAGAAGTCTTGGCTCATTGACTTTAGGAGGCTTTGGATCAGTTTTATTAAAACTAATAGGGCTTGGATACAAACAGACAGGAATAAGAGACAAGCTTTCTTGATAGCTGGCTTTACACAGAGGAATAGCTTGATTAAAACTGAAAACAAAGTGCACAATGAATCACATATTTGGACAGGCATGCTTTTCTATAAGGAGCCAGCTAAGCACTTAGCTAAACAGTACCCTTGTGCAGTCCTCACAGGCTTTTTTAACTGTGGTTCAAGGGATAAGAAAGAGTTGTGTGGCATTAAGCAGTCCCATGAAACAAGCATGAGAATACAGGAATCATTTCCTCTTCTGAATGCCCTTACAACTTAGATACTAATGTAAATTATTTTCTTTCTCTACTCAGTTATCTATCTTGAATTAATTGTTTTGCAATGATTAGACTTACCCTGACAGGGATTAGAGGATGAGGAAATTAGAGTCAGAGCCACATATCCACTAAATTTTATGGCTTTTGATTGATGACTATGGCTTTGGTACCTAGTAAAAACATACTGAATCTCAGTATGCCTATTTTTGACTAGGTATGCTAGTTATTATAGAAAGTGTGTATTGAGACTCACATTTCATTTCTCCTTTTCTTCACACTTTTTTGCACCCCTCAAAATCATAAGGTGAATGGACCTATACACAGATGAGACTCTGAATCACATTCTATTCCTTCCAACTCTGATACAGACATCTTAATACTGGACACAGGAGATTTAAGACATGTTCTTATGGTCTAGCTCAATAGTTAGTATGATTTTTTTTGTTTGTTTTCCAGAAGTTCCCTTCATTCTGATTACAAAAGAACAAATATCATTAGTAATGAAGTTAGCATTGCTATACAAATGGCATTATCCCAACTCTTTCTACTGCTCATCTGGGTCTTCAGCTCATTGACAACAGTTTTCTTTAAGAAAATGAGGCTAAAAGAAGGCTGCAGTAACTTGTCGGCACCCCAAGTTCTTCACTGAGAGCATATGCTGATCCTCATCTTTGGAAATCACTTTTATGCATTTGTTCCCATAGTCCACCTAATCATACTTCCTTCATTGGACCACAAATTCTATGTTATTTTGAATATATACTGTATATACGTCATGGTTTGAGATGACTGCCCAGGAGAGCAACAAAGAACCACGTGCCGCTCACTCACTCCTTCCCTCCACAGGGAATGGGGAGGGAGAAAATTCAACAAGAAGACTCAAGGATTAAGACTAAGAGAGGGAGGGTTAGTTTGTCATTTATGATCATACAATTACTTGAAAGGACATTGTAGAGAGGTTGGTGCTGGTCTCTTCTCACAGGTAATTAGGGACAGAACCAGGGGGAATGGTTGCAAGTTGCAACAGGGCAAGTTTAGGCTGGACATTAGAAAGAAATTCTTCACAGAAAGAGTGGTCAGACACTGGAATAGACTGCCTAGGGAGGTGGTTGAGTCGCCATCCCTGGATGTGTTCAAGTGTCGTTTAGATGTGGTGTTGGCTGATATGGTTTAGAGGTGAACTTGTAGTGTAGGGTCAATGGTTGGACTTGATGATCCAAGGGTCTTTTCCAGCCTGAATTGTTCTATGATTCTATGATTCTATGATTATGGGGAAAAAAAAAAAATACTTGGGGAGAAAACACATTTTATTTACCACCACCAGTTATCAGCTAGATCAAAGTAGGATAGCGAAACAAATACATAAATAAATACAATCCAATCACTTACTCCCACTACCACACCTTCCTTCATCCTGACTACCTCCTTGTCCATCATCAGTGCAAGGAGGGACAGGAGCTGGGGTGTGCAGTCTGTCTGGCCATTATTGTCCATGGCAATAAAGGGGTCCTCACAGTCCTCCCCTGCTGCCATGTGGTATCCATCTCATGGCAGGCAATCTTATGCTGATGGGACTGACCTTGGAGTCGCAGGTTGCTACAGACAAGCATGACCTTCACGTTCCACTGCATCCTGGATGTTTCACTGCCATCAATCTCCCCAGCTTGAAAGCAATGAGCTCCTGTGTCCACTCTACATTTTTATACTAAGGCAAAATCACAGAATCACAGGATCAGAGGATGACAGAATTGAAGAATGTCAGCGGTTGGAAGGGACCCCAAAAGATCATCTAGTCCATCCCCACTGCCAAAACAGCATCACCTAGACCATGTCACACAGGAACGCATCCAGGCGGGTTTTGAATGTCTCCAGGGAAGGATACTCCACAACCTCTTTGGGCAGGATAAGTAATTTTACACTGGAAAAATACTCCTTATTTCTATCCATTACAGAATAATATTCAAATTGTTATAGAACTACTTTGTAGACTAATGTTGTATAACAAAGGGAGTATACTACACAGTCATAGAAAGCTCAGCTGATGACAACAGTAAGCTTGTAGTTAGACAGTTATTGTTATCACTAACCAAACTGAACTATAGGTTTGGGCAAACCAGACCAAGTTTAGAAAAAGAAAATCTGAGAAGATATTTTTCTGAGTCTTTGCAGATTTCTTACAAAGCCTGTGGTTCATCACTAACAATGGTAATATTTTTGAACCACAGGGCTAGAGAAAAAAAAATGAGGTTAAAATTATTCTTATATATACCACAATAATCACTAAAGATACAGATTCCCAGAGTAGTCTCTATTTTTATAGAGAGATACTTTAGAAGGTACATAATACTATATACCACAGACAGAGGTCTTCATCACAGGGCATAGTCTCTCCTAGCCTCCAGGCCAGCAGAAATTGAACCACTTTACTCTGGCAAAAATATTGTCTTCCAGTTTACTTCCATGTCCTGACTTCCCAGGGGTTCATCCATGCTGCAGGCATGTTATTTCACTTATGGCTCTCTTTTGTGCTCAGTGAAATAGATCCATCCAATAAAATGTACAAGTACACAAGAACAATTCTGAGACTTCTGTTCTTCCTTAGTGACCAGTCTCTTTATATCACTGAATCAGCTGTGCCAATCTTGGATATTTTGACTTCATAATTTGCCAAAGCTATCTCAAAAGTTTTTTCATCTCCAAATATTTCCTTATGTCGCTGTTCCATAACAAAACTTTTTAGAAATACCATAATAGAAAGTTGTAACATAGCCTTGATGTTATTTAAAGTCTACTCAGCTGAAAAACATAGACTGAAAATGTCTCAGTCATACACTCATCTCAAGGATTTGAGAAAAAAAAGGCAAGTCAAAAGTTATCCAATGACATTATAACCATTCAGCTTCAGAGGTTCATACCGAGACTTTGAACATCAGACCTTGCTCAACATTAGTTTGAGAATAGGTCATTTCTCTGTAGGTATCCAAAATGACACTATGTTAGTATTTTAATCAGTGATTCTAAATCTCTCTAGTGTAGCTTCTTTGTGTCAGAATGCTCATGCATTTCATGTCCATATTTAACTCCAATCTGGACAAATTATGAAAATTATAACTTGTACTTGTCTTGAATGACATGCATTAATGTATTTCTGACTCTAGCCTGTGAGTAAAGAGTATTATTACATTATTCATTGTTCTTGGTAGATAGTAATATATAATTAGCAAAATAATAGAATATAGCACACTATAATTTTAATGGGAATAGTTATTACTGAACACGTGTAACTGGGCATAAAATACTTACGCAAAATTTAGATTTCGACTTTTTCTCTTACCAATATACCCATGTAGAAGAGACTAGATGGTTGAAATTACTTAAGTGTTACAGAAAGTGATTTATTTCTGTTTTATTATTTGAAAATTACTATAAAAGCTTTAAGAAAACCAAAAAATCCAATAAAGGGAACTTACATTCTGCAGAAACTTTTTTTTAAAAAAACCCCACATAATTATTTTATACTAGATGCCATTAATTTGTTTACAGAGTAGGCAATTCAGATCAATAACTGGATGTAGAAACACAGTCAATAGTAAATTTAATCTTCAACAACTTTGACCCATCAAACTAGCATTCTCAAAGGAAATATATTTTACTGCAAAAATTTCTATTAGCTCTGTTAGAAATATGTTCTCCTTTATAAGTGAGATTTTGACTTTCAGTTTGTGTGTCGTGAATCAAATAGTGCTGCAGAGGCAGACGTAATAACAGCAAATTCTTAGACTAATCCTAGAATCGGTACCTCAATCAACCTATACATATTTGGAGTGGGTCTTTGACCATCAGTTCCTCCAAGGAAAAAATAAACAATTCATTTCAGAAGCTGCTTTTATTTCACTGCTTCAGCTAGCTAGTTTAACATTTTGAATAGTCTAGAGTGTTCACATGCCGAGTGATCAGAAATTAGTCTTACAGACAGTGTTTTGAACTGCTTTCATACTTGATCTTATTGTTAGATGTAGGAGGCATGTGCTGCGGGGTATATCAGGTATTTCTTAAATGAATCATCTCTTTTGGGCTGAGCATTTTTATTTTATTAATTTACAGAGTCATCAGACTAGTTCAACAAGATTACTGCAGATGGAAGTATCACTAGTAAAATATTGACTTTGTTCTTTAATTTTAGTACATTAGTGTCTAAGGCACAAAATTATGATGAAATGAGTCCATTCTATATAATCTCTTAAATTCTTTATATGTCTGTAGGTCTCTCTGTGGTCACTATGAATCTCAGATTTACACTCAAGTATGTGATAGTCTGCGCAGAATATATATCAAGCATGTTGGGGTAGAAGAAGGAAGAATTCTGACTTCACAAGCTTATACCATAGCAAATCTCAGCCTATCTATAAACTTGAAAGAACTATTTATTTCAGTCATATATTATGGACTAAATATTTTCTGCAAAATGGTCTCCATTCTCCACCATTTCACTGGAAGAATGTACTGGTCCAATAATGAGCACACAAGCTGACTAGTCATGATCTATCAAAATTTAATGTGATGCTCCATTATTAACTAATAAAAATTAAAATCCCAGAAATAACTGAATATAACTGAATTGACATACAAAATAAATAACCTTTTTCCTGTTGACTAGCTGAGAAATAAGCACCTAAGAATCTTGTTAGGGTTTGAGGGTTTTTTTGTTGGTTGTTTTTTCACTTCGGGCTATTCTTACTTTGTTGTTTATCTGGTATAAAAGCCCTGTGCTTTTTCTGGTTTAATGTGTGATATTTTTATATATCATATGTTTGAAATATTGAATACATAGAAGATTTTTTTTTTCTTTAACAATGTCCATTGTCAAAAATATTTTTAAACATTTCCAGGTTGTATAATTTATTAAAAGAAATTTTCAGTCCACTTTGTTGCTACCAAGCTAAATATTTATATTTTAGAACTTCCACATTTCACACCAGCTACAGCACTGGGCATAACATCTACTGGCTATGGTTTTCTGTGTACCTTCAAACCAAGCTAGAGCACGCTTGTCTAGAATAGTGGCCACAGTAGCATCTCTCCAGTAAAAATAATCATACATATCAAATCTAACCTAGCATATTTTAATATAAACTCAAAACTAAATATTCAGCATTCTATGTTCTTTTTCAGATTACTGCACACACTTGCATTCTCTTTCTTTCGACCTATACAAGGAAGAATAGAGTATCAGACTATTAAAATAGATACATTCTTGTCATGGCACAGTTTAACCCAATAATTTAAAAGTCCTGCAACCATAACAAAGGTATATATCACATTCAGTCTCTTTGGCACAAGTTTGGTGCTTTCAGCTGAAGAATGCAAACAAATTGGTTGTCCCGTACCATCAAATTGGTTGTCCCGTACCATCAGTGTTAAATTTTATTAATGCTTATTTCATTGAAACACTAAAATTTAATTGGAAGTTATCTAAGCTTATTAATATTTTTTTTGTTTATAGTACCCTGCTTGTACTTTGATAGCTTAAATTGTACAACTTTTCTTTTTGATTTTGATTTGGTTTTTTTTTCAAATATATGTGTTGATAAAAGTTGTTTGTTTATTGATTTTTTAAAGATTTATTAGAAAATTCACTCTAAGCGTTACCTGTCTTAAAATATTCTCTAATGCATGGCAGAGGTAGCATTGACTTTAGTGAATATCCAATCACCTTCTGTTTCCATCTAGTAGAAGAGAAATTAAAACAACCAGATGGAAAAAAAACACACAAGAAAAAAAGAGAAGGTGAACCAGTGATCTGAACTGAACTCAAGAGATCACATCCTTTGTTAGTTCCGCTGTCTTGTGTGAATGGCTTTTATTATCTTCTTCAACTATGTCTGTAAAATAAGGGTAATTGTACAAAGCCTTGCACATATAAGATGTTTATTTCGTGTTTTGAGATACTGTATGATAGGGGATGAAACATAGATTCTGAATTTATTATAGAGATATTTCTTCATGACAGGGCCCACAGCTTCAGTTCTGTAAAAAAAGCCTATAAGCGATCAACTTTTATTCCCACAGTGATTTATATCTGAGTTTATTTTTGTTTCTGGGGAGTCACTTTGCTGAAATCAATACTAAGATTGGAACCTTAAATAATACTTCTCTCTTGGTGGTATGCTTTTATCTTCCCTAAACTTTTTGGAGATTAAAACACTATATACTGTTATCTTGAGATAGCTCATAAAAGTAAGCTTTTCTCATTTTTTAACAATATGAAGTACTGTACGTATATTGTGTAAGCAAAATTTAAAAGGTTTATTGGACTTGGGAGATCAATATATTCTTTTTCTCTATCTCCTCTTCTCTGTAATAGAAGAATTCCATCAAGAGCATCGTAGCATCCAGATTAACAGTCAGTTGCCCAAGAGTAAACAACTTCAGTGTCTTTCTTCATCTGAAATCTGTGACTGTATAATTTCATAAAAACTAGATAACAATAAACTTAGAAAAGTAGAGAGCCTGTAATGTAGGAAGAAACAGATAACAATAAACTTAGAAAAGTAGAGAGCCTGTAATGTAGGAAGAAACAGAATTGATACAAGCACATATTAAAACGTGTTTTATAGAGTAGGATTTATTAGTGCAAATGTTACCACCAACTGGTAGAAGACGCAGAGCAGAGAAAGTTCAGGAACACTGAACTCAAGTTTTTGAGCTATTTAAATATGTCAGATGAAGTTGTCAAAGCAGAGTATATTCTTTTATAAAATTAGATTTTCTAGTGTTACATTTTATCCGAATAATCACAGTGATAACAAAAATAGTTTACTTGATTTGTAGATAAATATATATGTATAAAAAACCCCCTCAATCAGTTTTAAATTTTTATTTGTTCACTTGCAGAAGTTGCTTCTCCAGTTAGGAGACAATAATAGTAAAGAAATGAAAAAAATGAAGGAATAACTTCTCAATGTGAAAATAATGTCTCTGATAAAATTGCAAAGCTCTTTGCATATAAACAAGACAGTTTTTATAGAAAAAAATTGCAATGAAATATAAAGAGAAAAATAATAATATGTTAAACGAAAAAATTGAGATTTCTTAGTGAACCAATACTGCCATTACTGAGTAAAGTTTAACTGCACAAATTATTTTTTTTCTTAATTCCTTATTTTTTTTATGTTAATTTTTAGTGGCCAGTGTCTGAATTCAAGAATGTGCAATAAGATTTCTTCTGACATTTATAATAAAAATTTCATAGAAGGAAATTTTAAAAGAAGAAAAGAAATAAGGAATAATTAATACAAATGATACCAATTTTTTTGTTTGTTGCACAAAATCAAAAACTGAGAGATACTTTGCTTGTTTTACTTGACATATGCTCCTTTTAATAACAACAGCGCAGACAGTTGCGCATTTTAATGCTGCTGTGCATCAGGAATATATCTCAAGAAGCACATATCTGCCATGTGAGATCTTGCCATGTATTCCTTATTTCAGTGTATGTTTCTTCATGTTCCAGATGATCAAGCCATACTAACATGTTGCCTTCTCTTTCAAAATATTGACTCTTCAGTAGACCTAGCAGTTCAGTTAGTTGTGGAAGACCTTTCAGTAGACCTAACACATATAATATAGTTAGAATAATAACATCATCAAAATGTACTTGTTTCACTGTGAAGCTTATTTTTTTTTAGTCACTGTTTTTTGGGGTGTTTTTTCCCTTTGTTTCTTGTTTTCATCAATGATGTTACAGCAAATCTAAAATGAATGCTCTCTAGAGAAAAGATAGTGACTTTATTTTACGTGCCAGGCACACTTAAAGAATCCTGAGAACAAAAAAAAAAAATTCAAATATATGTGACTAAGAACAGAAAAGATAAATCCTTGAACTGTCAAATCTAGTATGGAGTAAGGCTGAACTGACACTATGAGATTCCTGAGGACTCACATATATTTATTAACAGGCCTCCATGCCTTCTGTGATTTAGGATAAAGTTTTCATCGGGATGGACCTTAGTTCAGTGACAAGAACTATTTAAGAAACTCAGAAGCCTCCCTGCATTGCCGTTGTTACACAGTACCTTTGCCACTCTGTTGAAGGAATTAGGTTGCTGAATGTAGGACTCGGTCAAATCCCCTTCATGATATCACAAAGTACTGCTGCAGTAGCAGTAAAGCAACATGAAGCATAGGTTGTGGCTTTGGTATTTCAGAGATAAGAGACTGGAATTAAGCTTTTTCCATAATCTTCATTTTTTTCTATGAAAAATAGAAACCAGCATATGACTGATGCTATATGAGTATCACAGAAATCTGAAGTAGACTCAAAAAGTACTCTACAGGTTTATGTGTATACAAGCCTAAATTTGCAAATTTTATAGACTTCGTTCAAAACCAAATCACACCTTCAGCTTAAAATTAAATATTTCTGATCAGACTGTTACTTTTCTTCTAGTAAACATCTCTGAATTCAAAATCATTTGCCTCCTTCCAAAGACATTCCACACACTCTTATACTGGTAATACCTGCTTCGGTTCTGTGGCGTTCATCTGTATAAGAGATTCTAAGCTTTGAACTCTGCTGAGGAAAGTACCTGGAAACAAGAACTGGATTTCAGAACTCAATTTTATCTCAGTGACTCTTCTTGTACAGGAAGCTAAAACTATTCTCAAATTGTATTGGGTCAGACTGAGGTGGAGTCAATCTTCCTATAGCAGCTCTCTCAGTGCTGGTTGTTTTTGTTTTTCTCCTTGGAGTGGTAGCTAGAAGGGTGTTGATAGCACCCCAGTGTTTTGGCTACTGCTGAGCAGTGCTCACCCAGCACCAAGGCTGTGGTTTTGGTTTTTTTCCAACGTTCCCCCAACAGTAGACTGGGGGTGGGTAACATCTTGGGAGGGGATACAGCCGGGCCAGCTAACCCAAACAGACCAAAGGGGTATTCCATACCATATGACGTCAGCTCAGACATAAAAGGGAGAAGGAAGAGGGAAGTGGGGGGGCATTTGCTGTTTCGTGCTTGTCCTCCCGAGCAACCGCTACGCGTACTGGAGCCCTGCTTCCTACAAAAGCAGCCGGACATCGCCTGCTGATGGGAAGTAGAGAATAATCTTTGTTTTGCTTTGCTTCCGCTCGTGGTATTTGCTGTTGTTTTATTAAACTGCTTTTTTATCTTAACCCACGGGCCTCTTTTTACATCTTCCCTCTCCCCTGTCCATCTAAAAGGGGAGTGATAGAGCGGCTTTGGTGAGTGCCTGGCCTCTGGCCAGGGCCAAACCACCACACAAATCTATTGTCAGACTTTGTATAAAATAATTAATTTATTAGTCTGAAAGAAAATAAGTCAACAAAAAAGATTTAGACTGATTACTCTGTCCACATGAACCACTTACAAAGTAAGATACCCTAGACAGAGTCAGGACTTGAATCAAGATTTCAGACGTTCTCATGTAGAAAAGAAAACTAAAGGCCAAAATCCTTTACTTCTCATGTCCTGCTTTTGGATGGGCAAGTCACAGAATCACTCCCCTCCTTAAAGTAGGTTATAGAGATGTAAGGATTGGTAGTTCAGCCAAGTAATAAGCGACAGGACAAGAGGAAATGGTCTAAAGTTATGCCAAGGGAAGTTTAGATTGGATATTAGGAAGAATTTATTTACTGAAAGAGTTATCGATCATTGGGAAGGGTTGCCCAGGACAATGGTGGAGCCCTCACCCCTGGAGATATTTAAGAGTCATCTAGACATAGTGCTTAGGGATATGGTTTAGACGAGGACTTGTCAATGTGAGGATAATGGATGCAGTCAATGATCTTCAAGGTCTTTTCCAATTAAAGCAATTCTATAATTTACTTATACACTTAAATAAGGCAGTTAACAATCTTGGTATTTAAAAAAAAAGTGGACGCCTTTGGGTGAAATCTTTGTCTACAGGAGTGCTAAAGTGTCACGTCTGGACTAATGCAACCCTTGGGCTCACGGCTCACTTCAAATTGTAACAAGTTCCGGATTCCTGCAGAAAACATAAGAGGTGCAATCACACCAAGAATTATAAAATGTAAAACACTTATTGAGCTATGCATAATAAGCAATAGCTAACGAAGGGATTGTGTAGAGAGGAGTAGATCGGTTAAAAGAAAAATAAGGACCACAGCCATTTGAGACATCTTTCTTTACAGTCTCTCACAAAAAGTCAGAATGGAGAAAGTATACTTACATATTTCTGAAAAAATACTCTGAACTGCACTTTTTCCTAATTCCTATTCACATAGTAGCTTTTGTGAATCATATTTTGAAATTATAATTTTCCACATAGCTTAGATGGAGAACATGTATTTAGCTTATTGTAGCAGACTCCAGTATAAGGATTAAATTTTTAAAACTGTCTTTGAAGTAACCAGCATCACCAGAGCTAACTCCCATATGAATCTGAATGACTTAAAAATTTTCCACAGGTTTCTTGCTTTAAGAGTTCTTCATTTAAGGAATTTGTTCTTAATTTGTGGGGAAAAAAAAAAAAAAGAAAAAAAAAGAGTACTCAACGATATTTCAACCAAAACAACCCTTAGATTTGCATAAATTATCTATATGTCCTTAAAAAAATTCCCAAACTGCACAGACTGTAGCCTGCGAAAACTGAACACTCAATGTTAAAATTTGGTGCTTTGCTATGTTTACATTTCCCATGTGTAAAGGGTGGTAGTATTTTCCATACTAAAGAAAAGAAGAATGTCAATCTGTTTGCTAAATGTGTTTCCTGCCATTGTCAGCACATACACGTTAAACATCGAACAGAATCCTACGAGCAGATGTGTACTGCAGTTCACATAACAGAAACAAAGTAGCACGAAAGTTTTCAGAAGAGATCAAAAGCTCAGCTACTGCTTTAAAATCTAGAAAAAGAGTGAAATATACCCAGATGATCCTTAGAAGTGAAACGTTCTTCACACTACAGACAAAGGCACAAAAATCCTAGTCACTCTGCTAGTTTCAAGTGGAAGAAAATTCTTTTTTTTCCCAGTCTCTTGTGATCATTTTAACAAAGTCTTCAGACTAACATAGTTGTCTATTGGGATGGTTAATCTTTGATCTGTTAGCCTTAATTTCTAAAAATAGAAGCTGTGTTTTCTCTCAGTAGGATGCAGCTCCAGTAACTCTTAAGAACAAGAGTAATTCATAGAAAATAAATTTGATTCAGCAAGTACTGCAAACTCAAGCGGAGAAGTGTTCTAATATTGATACGCATGAAGTGCAAACTGTGAGAGACTGCTAAACAAATGTCTCAGTCTGGGCCTTTTCTGAACCTAAAAGGGCCAGAGCTGCCAGCCTGGCGCCTGTCCCTGTTGGTGCGGGAGTGACTGAGCACTTTCCTGAGCCCACTGCCCCAGTCCTGCACCCCTGGAGGTGTGGGGACAGGAAGGGCTTGGACCTGTGGCTGCAGGAATGAAGAAATCAAGCTGGGAGACGGAGAGGTGCCCCCCACCAAAAGCCTCTACCATCCCCCAGATCTGTTCTTGGTAATTTTCCACAAGAAGTGTAAAAAACACGATGTGGTGGGAGCTTGACTGTATAAGAGCCAATTGCCGCGGGCAGTCAGGGCTCTTTTCACTGCCACAAGAAGATTGCTGTGGGTGTCATGGTCATCAAAGGATTCAAGGGTGGTGATTTTTCTTTTCCTACTGCTTTCCTTTCTCTTTCTTTTTGGTTCCAGAAGAAAAAGTTATTTATGGCAAGGCCAGTTCTTTTGTTTCTTTACTATGAGGCACGTTAATAGCGTTAAGTGGGTAAATGAAGCACATCGATGTTAGTTCCTTGGTAGTAGTAAATAAAAATGGTGTTAGGATCCTTGGTGTTGATTTACCTTAATCCTGGTCTGGGAAGCAGTGAATCTGAGTGTCATGCTCCTGAAAGCTCAGGACGTGACACAGACTAAATATCTATGAACCAGTTCATGAAAAATAACAAAAACATTATCTCATCTTAGATCAAACAGGCTTTGTAAGGTCTCAGGCTACATTCTTAGAACAAGAAATATTCTGAAGAAATTCTATACTGATAATCTTTGAATCTGTAGTCATACTTCTAATGATTATATGATATTACATTTATACAGCTAGAAAGGTTTGACTTTATTAGATTATAAGATTTTGCCACAAAATGCTGGACCAAAAGATCCTTGAAGTCACTTCTGACCTCCTCTTCCATAATTCTGTGTTTCTACGACATGTACTAGATTAATGAATTTCCACACAACCTATCTATTATATACTATTTTAAAGCTTGTGTTAATGTTCACTGAAGTGAACAGATCATCATACACTTTATATATAAGTATATATGTAAGAATATTCACAAACATTCTAGTAAAATGGAAATTTTGACATAGCCTTCAAAGGGATAGAGTTTCTACACCTCATTTCTGGGGAAATAAGTGTTGAGGTATTTTCTATCCAGATGAAGGATCTATTGATTTTTTTGATAACTGAACTAGTTAAAATGTTCTGACTACATGAGAAGACAGATTTTCCTCCACTGATCTAATGCAAATCTATATATCCTCAGGTATGCCAATATACTGTTGGAAGGAAGCCTTGCAGAAAAGGACCTAGGAGTCCTGGCAGACACCAACTTGATCAGGAACCAACAATGTGTCCTTGCAGCAAGGATCCTGGGATGCATTAAGAGTATTGCCAGAAGGTTGAGGGAGGTGATCCTTCCCCTCTACTCAGCACTGATGAGGCCACACTTGAAGTACTGTGTCTAGTTCTGGGATCCTCAGTACAAGACAGACAAGGAGATACTCCAGCAAAGGACCATGAAGATGGTTAAGTCTGGAGCATCTCTCCTATGGCAAAAGGCTGAAAGAGTTGGGACTATTCAGTCTAGAGATAAGAAGGCTTAGCAAAGATCTCATCAGTGTACCCTACCGGAAGGGAAGGTACAAAGAAGATTGAGCTAGGTGATGCCCGGTGATAGGCCCAGAGGCAGTGGACACAGACTGAAACACGGGATGTTCCATCCGAACAACAAGAAACATTTTTTCACTGTGAGGGTGAGTAAGCACTGGCACAGCTTGCCCAGAGAGGTTGTAGAGTCTCTGTCCATAGAACTACTCAATAGCCATCTATACATGATTCTAGGTAGCTGGCTATAGGTGACCCTGCCTGAGCAAGGCGTCTGAATCAAATGATTTCCAGAGGTCCTTTCCAACCATTCTGTGATTCCATCATTCTGTCATTCTGTAAATACGGCTTTCAGAATTATCAAGAAGCTTGTAATATCTATATTTATTAATTTTATCAGCAAATGTAACAGGATGTGGGGTTGAGAACTGATCTGAAGATATTGGAAGTAAACTAATTAGCTCATTGTTAGATGAGTGAATGGAAATCACCAACAGAGTTGACTGGATACATCATAGAAAATACGTATGGTTCGTCATCTGACTTAGGCACCTGTAGTCTGTTAATGTTGGCTGAGAGCTAATCTTCCAGCCTACTGCTATCTCATTTCCTCTGCCTCATGGGACAGTGAGAGAAAAAAAGGATGTGAAAACCCATGGGCCTAAGTAAAGACAGGGAGATCACCTGTCAGTTACTGTTGTGGGCAAAAGAGATTCTACTTGGGGAAAACTAATTAATTTATTTCCAATTGAAATAGATGTGAGTAGTGAGAAAGGAAGACAGACTTTAAAACAACACCTTTCCTCTTCCAGAGTTCAACTTCCTTCCTTAACTCCTGGTTCATCTAGCCCCCACTGAGCAGCACAGTGGGTTTGGGGCATGGTTAGTACACAGCTGTTTCTCTCTGCCGCTAGTTCTGTCTCATACCTTTTCCCTGCTCCAGTGTTGGCGACACTAGCTGAAGTCCCTTCAGAGAAAAAGATCTGCTCCAGCATGGGCTTTCCATGGGCTACAGTTCTTTTAAGAAAGACCCACCTGCTCTGGCACTGGGTCCTGCATGGCCAGCAGTATAGGTATTTGCTCTCACATGGAGAGCTCCTTTTCCTCTTACAACTCTGGTGTTCCATCTGCTCTTTCTCTCCCTTTTCCATCCTTCTCCATTGTTTCTGTGCTTTTTTCAGTTTTACCTTTAAGAGGCTTTTCTTTAGATTTCAGCTGTAAGGCCTGCACTAAATATTTCATTAACCGTACTTTTCAGATTGGTCTGATTTGCTGATAATAGAAAAATATTTGCTTTCTTTACATTTCACTTTGTCCAAAGAAAAGCATGTAAAATTAAAATATATAATGTATGGGAAATATATGTCAACATTAACTTTATTATTAGACTATTATTAGAAAAGGAGTAATCACTGAAAAAAAAAAAGCTTCTCTAATAGTTACAGGAGTTGGTTTCAACAACTTCAGATTCAAAATGTAAGTATACGCTAGCACTCACAGGTTTGGGTAACATTTCTGTTGTAGTTAGAAGGCTATAATGGTTGACAGCATTCTTTTGTAATGTTCTGTGCTGGTGAGGATTAATAAATTCAAGACCTCTCTGACTAAGCTTTTGTTTCTTATATATTGTTAAGTTGAACAAGAATTTGAGTTTTAAGGCCAAGTCTTTATTCCAGAGACCATCAGTTACTTCACTGGCATACTTACAGTCAGATGAAGTATCACAACAATTTTGAAGAATAAATGTAATGTGTCACAAGGTATGTTTCCCATTATGATAGTTAAAGTCTTTTGGACTCAGGGCTAATCAGTACTGAATTTGGCCAAAAAAGGCCAGGATAAATACTAGACTACTTTCTTGAGCGCTCAGGCCTTGAGAGGTTTACTTTTTTTCTTTGGTATAAGAACAAGAACTGCAGTTTGCCTTTAATAAATGATCATTTGCTAATTTTACTTCACTTTAAGGCTTCAGGTATCACCCTCATTTTTTCAATATGTTTTCTGTTGCTGTCCAAGTGAATAACTATATAGCCCTTACAGGTCTTACAGTCAGGAATATGAAGCCATCAGATCAAAGAGGCTTAGATAAAGCCACTGACTTAACAGCAACCTAATCAAGCAAAGACAGATACTTAGAAAAGTGATTGTCATCCTTTGTGTAAAAAGCTGAACAGCAAGAAATTATTTTTTTTTGTCTTCACTAGCTGGTTTCCAGACTAGTAATTTCTATAACAACAACGCATGAGGAGGATTTGTAGCCAGCCCCAGAGAGCCAAATTAAACAATGCCTGTAACAACAAGGTCCATTTTTTTCTCATCTGGTTTGTTTCTTCTCACTGAATATTATCCTTCAGTCAAAATGCGCTTCTGCAAGTCTAGCAAGACCTGGCAATTAGTGAGCTGAAATATAGGAGATATTCCTCCCTGGTAAATAAAGAAGGAATTCAAGATTCTAAATCAAACAAACTAAGGAAAATGTGTGCTCAGAATTTTAATTGCTATTGTCTGCAGTCTTCACTCATTCCTAGGGAGACTAAAAGCTTTTTAAACAAAATGAGTAAATAATGAAAACATTGGTGTCATATCTAGAGGAGCCAGATAACAAAGAATTAGTCTGAAGACATTCCCTGTATGAAAAAAATATCATAAGCAGCTTGACATAAAAGGAGGCTCAAAAGATGTATTTATTTGAAAAATATTCATGCCAGGAAGCTTTTGACAAGTAGTACCAAAAGGACTAAGGGAAAAAAAAAGGTGCCAAAACAAAGAGAATTGTTGATTTAGTGTGGTATGTGTTTAATATACAGCATCTGCTCTTGCCAATCAGCACAGTAATTTCAGGAAAAAAACATCAAAAAAGGTATTCTTTTTCTTGCTTTCATGAGTCATCCTTCAGATTTTAATTAAAAATAATGTTTTCAAGTTTTCAGTTTATTAACAAAAGATCTAAAAAGATCAAGGGAATGCACCAGGGCTTCAACTCTATTATATCAGTGACCTTGCAATTCCCCTGACAGATGTGTCTGAATATTCTAATAGACCCCATCTGATCACAAACACATCAACAGTTCACAGATAACATTTCCATCACACATTGATTATGGGGCTATTTTATCGCACTTTATCATGTAAAATATTCAGAGTATTTTGAGATAAAGCTCTGGAACAAAAGTGTATCAAAGTACATAGATTTATATAAAACCAAAATCTCTTGCTCTGTGTTTGTCATACCTTCCCAGAATAACTATAGTTTTCATTGGTTTTTTTTACAAATTGGCTGAATAGATCTAATGTAATCCCATAAAGCAGGGTATGCATTTACATACCATTTTTTCCCTGAAACATTAGCAGAACTTTGTTTCCATATGCAAATAATTGAATTATTCCAGCTCAAAAGATGGGGGTTTTTTTTGCAATATTGTCATGGGGAAATAGTCAAAGGAAGTTTACTTACTGTTCCCTTTAAATTATGTGAAATATAGAAGTATCACATCTCTTCAAAGCAAAGTCTGCTTAATAATAATTAAATAATGATGTGATTACCCTCTAAGTGAATATGAATTACTTCTTGCTAACTACTTTTTCAGTAGTGCCAAGTTTAATTACATGATTTACAGGACGAAAATAGCAAAGTACGGTAGCAAAGGAAAGAACAGGGTCATATTACACTAGCTTATGGCCTGCAAATGCTACACAATTGCAGTCTTAAATCCATAATGAAAATGTTATAAAAATTTAAAAAACCACAAAAATACCCAAGAAACTGAACAATCGTCAACAATTCTTTGGATTATTTTTCTTATTTTCATAGATCATTTCTTTTTTTCTGAAAAGTCATTGATATGCATGTAAAATGCTATGACATAAAACCTGAGTTCCTCCATATATCTGGAGAAACACACAACAGGCCCTGAGACAAACTCATTAATCTCATTTCAGCATTGGAGAGAGTTCATTTTTTTTGAGTAAGAACAATATTTTCTGTTCTTTTAAGGAAAACCATCATAGCCCTGCATAGCAAGTTGCAAACATTCTTGTGTAACAGGATGCATTCTTATTTGGTAAAAAAGGAAACAGAAGGATGACCATATTAAATTTATTTTTTCTTCCATTACGTTAATGGAACCTTTCTATGTAGAATTGGATCCTGAAAAGCCACAAATACCTGTAAGGTAATACAGCTGCTTGACTATCCAGCCTTTAACAACATCACAAAGAGTGGGACAATGGAATTTTTTTTAATTATTTTTTATTTTCTTTAATGAAAATGCTTTTCTTTTTTAAGTAAGATTTTTTACTATCACATCATTTTACATAGAAATGCACAAAACGCTGACTTTCATTTATTACCAGCCAGGAATGGTTTTATCTACTGACCTAATTGTACTTGCACTTAACATCATTGCCAACTCTTCTGCAAAGTAATCCCTTCTGAACTGTTTCTTCATGCATGTATGTAGTGAAACAAAATTACTATGAGTTCAACTCTCCCTGTCCATCCCTGTAATATCTATATTTATATCTTAATAATAATTGAGGGGTTTTATGTGGATGATATGTGTGGGTGTAAGCTGATGATTTCATTGTAATTATGCGTCATAATGTGTTATGGCCATTGTGCAGTTACATACAGTTGCCTTTCTAAGGACCATGTAGTTGCCATATTTTTGTGGGCCAAACACCAAGAGCTATAACCAATGAACTCTTTACTCAGCTGTCATCCAGTCACTTTAGTAAGCAAATGACTAAATTCAGATTAAAACCACTAACCTTTGGGCTCTGACATATTAGTGGCATGACTTTCTACAGGATGTTTGTAGTTGCTATTTACTCACTCATCTTTCTGTTTATCTTGTAGATTCCCCTTGTACAGTGTAAAATTAGCTCAGGAGTTTGTCTAATGATTTCTGAACCACAGCGGCATGAATTCATCCTGTAAATTGTCCTGGAATTGTTGTCGGCTTTAATACCTTCACTTGTAAACTTCAGTAGAATGGCACAACTGGTGCTTGCAGTTGGTATACTCTTCAGTGCGTGTGACAGCATAAAAATGAAGTTATGACATTCATATATTTTCTGAGTGATTGGATTGCTGGGTGAGACATAACTCAGAATAGCTGTGGCCTGCTGACAAAAGTTACTCTTCCTTGCAGCCTACCCTACCTCTGATGCATGGGCCATCCAAGAACATGGACTTACTATAGTCCAGGCTATACCAGGCTACTACCTGAGTAAGATATGCAATAATACTTCCCAGATTTGCCACATAATTTCTCTATGCAAAATCTCTTGTTTTGTGTAAAATTTAATAATAAAATCTGTTTGATTAGAAAAGACCTTTAAGATCATCAAATTCTACCATATACTTGGCACTGCCATGCCCACCACTAAGCCAAGTCCATATCTACTAACAATTGAAAAATTTCATTAATCCTTCACATAGTCAATTGCAATACGTAATATCAGAATCATAGAATGGCCTAAGCTGGACGGGACCTTAGAGATCATTCTAATCCAGCCTCCCTGCCGCCAGGGACGCCACCACTCTACTAGATCAAGCAACACATGGGGACCGAACAGGAATCGAACCCATGACCTAATACAAAAAGCATGAAGTGAATCAAACATGATACATATTTTTTATTCTCAAGCACATAAGCAAACTCCGCAGCTCAATGAAATGAAAATATAATACCATTGTAAAGCAATATGCAAATAATATTGCGAAGGCATCAAACGCTAAAGTTGTTTCTTGTACACTGAAACATTCACAATTCTAAGAAAATTTCATCTGCAACAGATGTAGGTGGAACAAAACTGAGGTATATCTTCCATATGGTTACTGCAAGTAGTAATACAGAAGTGGAAATTGCTGTGTTATTGCATGTAACTGTTAATATTTATAACTCTGTACATGATCACAGAATATGTGGAGGTAGTTAATGAAGTGCAAGTGTAAACAAGATGGTAGTCTCCTTGTGAATTATAGAATTATTAAATTTTTTTTAATTCTTACACAAGAATTTTACTGGATTTTATACCTTTAATATAGTCACATAGAAAACTATGCATATATTATATTGTAACCACTACAAGCTACAGAGTATATTGAAAAATGAGGTAGGTAATTATTTAAAGGTGTTTGATGTTTAGATAAATATTACTTTTTTCCTTTTCTTTGAAAAATGGTAAAAACAAAGGCTAAAAGTATTTATATAACATTTGTCAATGTTTCTAGATAGCTAAAGACATAACTTGTATTCTACCTAATTTAGTAGTCAATATTGTCACTACCCTTATAAAAGTCTGATACTATTTGGATACATACTAGTCCTTCCTCTACAATAATTTACTTTTGAAGTATTTTTACCGTTCTAAAAATCAGTGCCATTTTAATTTTGAGCAAAATTTGGAGAAGACCAAGAAGAATATCCAATCTAACTTACTTCAGTCAGTCAAAGTAAAATGTAACTATAGTTATTCTTAATAAGATTAAAGTGTTTAAAAGAACAAGCAAAAAAACTCCAGGTCCTTTTTTATCTTGTTACCTGTTTAATTCTTTAATTTCTTTCATGTTTTTGATTAAGATGTTAAGTGCATTCTAACACGGAGCTTGAAAAGTGCCATGTTCTGTATAAATACATACTCTCTTCTGAAAGGACAAAAGGTACATGTAAAGGATGAAAAAATGAATAAAGTACACCACAGTAAAGGCTGAACACTGTATTTATTTTGCACTAAACTACAGTTGTAGCTTTAGAAGAAATGAGAAATTATTAGAGTCCTTCAAATGACTTTCCCTTCTAAACATAAGAGAGTCAGTGATTTAGATTTTTTTCACAATTAGAAAGCACCTTTTTCAGTCAGTTGCTGGCAGGGATGAAGTAAAAAAATAATGTAAGCAGACAGTAAGATAAGAACAAAGAAACTAGGTTTATAAGGACCAGAGAATTACAACTGGTTTCTTAGAGATTTGTCTGTGGCTGACTGACTTTTTTCAGTGAGAAAGTGCAAGCTTTCCCAGAAAGAAATTCTTTACCACTGGGACACTTACAAGAGCTCTCTCTTCTCTGTGTAAACTGCTATTTCTCTGTAATTCTTAAGACATAAGTCTTCTGTTCTTTGTAACTACGTAATTGGTTAGAGTATCGCCGTAAGCCTTGTATTGAACTCGCAAGGCCTCAGGATCATCAGGCTTTTTCTGTCTGAGCTTTCATTGACCTTCATGTAGCTTGAGAAATTTCCAGAACAAACCATGAAGGGCTGTGCTCAGATTAGTTATCTAGGCAAACAGTATAATATAAGACTACTTTTTTGCTTTATTTCTTAAACTATACTTTGGAAGTAGCTGTCACTATATAGGGCTGTTATATTACCTGGATTCCTGACTGTTCCTGTACTCGGAACCTACCTGTTCTACTCACATATCTAGCAGGCTGAAATCAGCCCAGAGAAGGATTTCTGAGCTGGTGGGGAAAAAAAAACATAAACAAAAAAACATAAAACAAAACAAACAAAAATACCCTCAAATATGACAAACAGTTGCAGCCGTGTTTTCAGAAGTCAAGAAAGTCAGGGAAGATAAAGAGAAATTTGAAAAAAAATCATCTGGAAGATCTTATAAAACATATAAAATGAAAGCTATATAAATGGCTTGTAGACCTATAAATGAAAATGGAATAGCGTGGTGCCCAGCAATAGAACAAGAAATAGTGGGTTTAAATTAGAACATAGGAAGTTCCACCTCAACATGAGGAGAAATTTCTTCACTGTGAGGGTGACAGAGCACTGGCACAGGCTGCCCAGGGAGGTTGTGGAGTCTCCTTCTCTAGAAACATTAAAAACCCACCCAGATGCGTTCCTGTGTGACCTACTCCAGGTGATCCATTCCGTGAATCTATGATTCTATAACTGCTTAAAAAGGATGGACTAGAGGTGAACGATAACTAGAACTAGCTCAAGGTACTTAGGAAGAGTAATTGTTCTGGCTGGACACTAATGGAATTTACATGGAAGCTGAGTTTGCTACCTTTAATGAGAAAAGTGTTAATTAATATGGTGCAGATAATAAACTGTGCCCCACTTTTCAAAAATAACTTGAAATGTAGGAATGAAGGAAACTATTTTATAGATACTGTTCTGTTAAGGTATATATGATATGATGGGAAAATATGGTGCACGTAAGTTTATGAAGTAGAAAACTGTGATCCGGATAAGTATGATCATTTTAGTCCAATATTAAAAATATGCAAAGCTTTAAAATTGTTTTGAAGGAAAATAAATATAGAGAAGTTTAACTAACTATAATTCCTCACAGAGGACCATCACATCTAAGATAAACTCTAATTACATATTAATAAACATTTCTGAGAAAAAAAAACTTAAATGGCAATCTCTAGAATAAGACAGTATACACAATCTCAGAACTATGAGAAAACCCTTGAGAATCTTTCATAATAGAATTTAGTATTAGCATGCATTGAGGCGTAGATATAGTGATATACCTTTTGCTATATCCACTTACCAATTTCAAATATGTGATCAAATAACCTACACCTAGCCACTCATATCTAAATTAATAATTTGTCTGTTTGAAACCCAAAGTATGGTGCAGTCAATGCACTGTAAAATATTTGCAATAAAAAAAGGATGAGAATGCATAAATACACAAATCAAAATAAGGTTATCCTCAAGATAGAAATGGCTTTAGTCAGTATCTTTTCTCCATTCACTCTTTGCAATTTATTATGATCATCCTGTATGGCAGCATCCAGCAGAGTTTCTATGCTGTACTTAAAGCTGACTTGCTGTTTCCACCATAGCACTTTTCTTTTTTTATTGATTTTTACCTTCACTGTTATATTCATCTTTTCCTAAAATTAGGCACATATATTTTCAGGTTTATAGTCTCCATCCTACACTGCACCCTTCCCACACTTCCTTCTAAATCACTTTACTAGTGCTTAGCAGTAAAATGGATGTTTATCATAAATTGGCTTAGCATTTGCTGTTGTTGGAGTTGCACATGGAGTGGGAAAAGGTGAACGTAGTCTTCACTGCAGGTATTTTAGAGTTTAAAGGTACAGACAAAAAATATTTTAAAATACAATATTTTCCGTTCTCTTCATTTTGAGCATATGAATGTAGTTGAATCAAAGACCTAACTTATATGTTTAACAAAATTCTGGTATATACGAAGATGTACCTCCTTCCTCTCTAGTAAAATGTACGAGAATACGTTAAAGACCTATTTTGATTAATTCCACTTGGATGATTAAAAATTACAATAAAAATCAATAAAAGGTTATGGATAATAAAATCATTATTCACTTGCTTGTCCAAGAAAGAAAATGTTTCAAATCTGAGCTTTTTCTCAGTTCCAAAACTCATCCCAGGAGTGTTTGTATAATCATGAGTTTAACTGATACGCTGTATTTGAGTACTTCCGTTCTTGATGTTCAAATGAAGCTGATCTGTAATCAGAAATGCCCAAATACTGGGAGTAAAGCGAGGCAGATAAGCAGAGAATTTACTTTGACCTACTGGATAGGTGGAAGTACAGGAACAGGTAGGTTCTGAGTGCAAGAAAGGTCAAGAATAAACATAAAATAACAATCCTATATAGCAACAACTACTGTCAAACCAATACTTAAGAAATAAAATCAAACAGTAATCCTATTTAATACTAACTATTTAGGGAACTAAAAACTCTGAGCGTATCCCTTCATGGCTTGTTCTGGAGACTTCTCAAGATTATATCTAAAGGATTATGTCCAAGACCAACATCTCAGGTGTCTTGGGAAACCTAGTGCATTAAGACAACTTAAAATGACCTTAGGTCCACCAGAAGAGCAGCGCAGATCAGTTGCAACTCATTATTCAGGTGCTCTGAAGTGCTACAATGCCCAGTGCTGCTCTGTTCAGGTTATTAAACCCCTACTCTAGGTTGCCAGACAACAAAGTTTCTGAGATGGGTTGCTGTCAGTACGAGTAGGTCTCCACTGGCTCATGTCTTTCTTCTCCAGTATTTTTATGCATCCTATTTAAAAATATTCTTAACATACCTTCGCTTATGTAATGGTTTAATGACAGACAACTACTAAGTACCACACAGTTGCTCGCTCACTTCTCCCACAGCAGGATGGTGAGAAGAGAATTGGAAGGGTAAAAGTGAGAAAACTTGCGGGTTGAGATTAGACAATATTAATATTCTTTAGAATAATTTAATAATAATATTTTAATAATAATAATAAAATGAAAAGTGAAAGAAAGCAATAAAAACAAAGAAGGACAAGTGATGCACCACCTACTGACTGAAGCTCAGCCAGTCCCCAAACAGCGGATCTCTAGCCAATCATCATCGTCATTTTACTGCTGAACATGTTATCATATAGTATGGGATATCCGTTTGGTCAGCTGGTGTCCCAGCTGTGTCTTCTCCCACCTTCTTGTGCACCCCAAGCCTACTCACTGGACAAGTAATGTAAGGAACAGAAAAGAAAAGGTCTTGACTCTGTAAGCACTCTTCAGCAATAGCTAAAACATCCCTGTTATATCAGCACTGCTTCTAGCACAAATCTAAACCCCAGCCTCATGTTAGCTACTATGAAAAAAAAAACCAAACAAAACTCTACCTCAGCAAAAACCAGCACAGCTGAAATGACTCACATGCAGGGTGACATGGTTGAAGACACACCAGGAAAACAAAGCAAAATGAATTTTGGGGCAGCCTATTTTGTGATGCCAGACAGGCTTACATTTCTTTACAGATTTCTTCTAATATATGGCTCATTTATTAAAAATACTATTACTGTGGATATATCAATAAATTTTCTATAGGTTCATGGTTCCAGATATGCTGTTTTACTTAAGTTGGGGATTTCAGAGAATTGTTTTTATGCAACTCTTAATAATATTACCGTTAAAGGGCAATAACATGTTGAAGTAATAACATTTTGATGTAACAGTATAAATGCCAGCTAAAGATGTCAGACATCTGTGGCTCATTTTTGCTCATGGCTTTTCCCTGCAGTATCTAACCTTTACAGACACTGATTGTTTACGGCAAAGTCTCCTCTGACATAATGCTTAAGCAATTTGTTGCAACCTGTGGTGTATTAGATCTTTTAGATTAAGAAGATTGTGACTGTCCAATAAACCCCAACAATGGAAGAAGACTCAGTGGAGATTGGCCAGATGATATGCCCATGAAGGTCAGGGAATATGTAGAGTGTGCCTGATCATAACTGTTGTAACAAAAGCTGTCTGTATCTCAATACAGAGGGCATCAGCAGATGACTTTTATTGGGTAAAAAGCTAAGTCAGTTGAGTAGATCAACCATTGGTGTAAATGTCTTTTCTTGTGTTCATTAAGAGTGTGAAAGTATGTCTGAGTTAGCCAACGAGCACTGTGGGGACAGTGTTTGAGGTTTAGCCCGATACAGAATATAAAATCTGAAAAACTAGCAAAATAATTTTGAAGACAGCAAGAAATTTGAGCTGGTGACAACCTATGTTTTCCTTTGCAGGAAATGGGGACACACAATGTTGTGACAATAAGTATATTATAGAGATTGATAACAGGGATCACACTGGAGTTGTGACTAGATTGTGTGTTTCTATTGCTGTATTTTAGTGAATGTATCTTAATATTTTTACATGTTTTCAGTGTATTTTTTATCACTCTGATAAATCAGAAACCCTGTGTAACATCAACTATCTTCAAATAAGCATAACTTTGATGTTAAACATTACACCCTCTGTGAATGGAATATCTAAAACAGAGGTCAGAGAGTACTGGGCTCTGACAAAGACCTAGAACTTTAATCTCTCATTACCTAACTGAATTTTTAATGTTAAAATACTCATAGAAGTAATATTGTATTCTTCTCTCACTTCAGTTGCCTTATTCCTTGCTGTCTCCATCTTTTTCTGAGTCATGTTATTTTGTAAACAGCAGTGAGTATTCCTCCTAATGTTAGCTGTGTTTTGATCTGAACTCACTGCTCTGTGTGTGTGGTCAGATATTATCAAATTCAGAGAATCAATCTCTTATGGGAGTTATCTCTAACCCTCAAACTATCTGTAAGAGGTGATGGGTGTCAGCATTAAAAGGCCACAAGCCTTCATTCAAGGCTGTAAAATTTCAGATGAGTCAAAAGGCTTTGGCTAGAAATATTAAATGATTTTGACAAACAGCTTAGCTACTATAAGGTTTCTTGCCTTAGCCTTCTGATTTTAGAAACTTTCACTTCGCCTAGAGTGTTTTCTAGATGTCAACATGTTATTTAGAATTTCACTTCAAGTCTCCAGGAGTGTTTTATTCTTTCACAGTTCACCTAGTCTGCTGCCTCCTGGTTTTTGTGTTTGGATTGTTTTGTTTTCTTCTCTTTCTTTGCAAGTATTATTCAGGTCCTTTATGAATGATTGTGGTTTTGTTTCTTTCTGACATTACTATCAACTTACCTAACTAACAGTTTAATGAAGTAGATTTTACATGCTGCTTCAAGAAATAGAATAAATCTCTACTGATTTGTCCTCATAGTGATAAGACATTAGAATAATATCCTAGAGAAATAATACTAATTATTATTCTGGTTTACTGGCAGAAAACTTGAAAATACATATACTATGTTTTCTTACAGTTCTTAGATATTAAAATGATTGGAGAATCTGTACATCTCTATGTTTTAAAATTAAGTTTAGATACTTTAGAAGGAAATTATTTTTAAAGTCCTTTAAAATACTTTTAAAATGTCCTCTCAACTGTTTCAATTTCAATGGGAAGAAGAAAAATAACTTCAAGCTATTAGTTAAATATGCTGGGTCGTATTTTCAAAATACATGTTTCATTTAGATATATGTACCTAGACTTTAAAAAGTGCTTTACACAGGGAAAACCCCTTAAAGCTGTGCCTTTGTCTTGTATTGGATAAATATAGCATAATAAATTTCAAAGATTGCCTTGTAAGATACTAGGAACTTATTCTGAAAGAGATTCAGAATGAGGTTCATACATATATTTTTTTTTCCTATTATTGTCACTGGGATGTATTGCAAGTGCTATACATCTTTGCTTTACTTTTTCAGTATAAAACAACTTACTTTTTCCAGGGACCAACTTTGTGAATATGCACACAAAAAGCGGTGAAAACACTGTCATTGGGTTTATGAACTTTGTGTTTAATTCATGTTTCACTTGCTCTAATGTTAAGTTTCTAAGTGAAGTTTTAATGCTTTATTGAAAATCGAAGGATTTGAGATGAACACTGTTCAAAAAAACTACACAGAAGTCGAACAGTAAGAATTAAGCACTTATTTTTCTTTCCTTTTTTCATTGAGAGTGTGGAGAATTTACCAAAATGTTAATATGTAACTCTATATTATCTTATTCTTTTACTGATTTATGAGAGCTTCCTGAAGCAATATGCGAGATTTTATCCTCTCAGATACAAAGAATACATATCCTAATTTTAGATCTATGAGTGAAATTGGATTTTGTGTCCTTTAAAACCAGCTTTATTTCAACTCACTCTTTTTGTATATGATTACTAAGGAAGCACGAAAAAACTCATTTTTTCCATGGTTGTCAATTACAACCTTATTGTTATCTTGCTAGTGGGTTCACATTATTAACTCAATTTGCAGTGTATGAATACGAGTCTGCTGAGATGCTTATTTCATTTTGACTGAGACTGACTGTCTGACTGTCCTGGTTTGAGCTAAACAGAACCAGTTCTGTTCAGTGATTTTACTTTTCAGCTCAGTCTGTTCTAAGAGGCTGCATTTGCTGAAGTTAGAAGCACGTTTTTGCAGACAGTGTCTGTTACTAGAAGTGATAACACCTGATGTTTATAGCTACTATCAGAGACTGGTATTCAGAAAGGCTCTTCCTTATACTTGCTCCTGTAATGGTGCTTTCCACCCTCCCTGGTTGGGAATGCCCCTCCTCTAGCTATGAGTCAGCCGTTGCCAGGCAGATTTCAGAGAATCTACTGAGGGATACACCCAGGAAGTTGGCTGCAGCCAATGAGAAGCCTAGATTGTTTGATTGACCACAGTTCATACTCGACTGAGGTTTTAAAATGGGTTTTGCCGGCAGCCATCTTCATAGTCGTCTTGTGGACAGCTGGCTGTGCAGTTGAGGTTTAATCTCCCCTTTGGCTGAGATGCCTTCCAAGAGATTGAGACTTCTAAGCTTTTATAAGGTGAGCATATGATCTAGATCACTATTCTCTTGTTTGGGGTTGAGTGTAGTGAATTAACGTTTTTCTCAACTGATATTCGAAGTGTAAAAATTTGGAGGAGCTTTCATTTATTAAATAAATCAAATTTAATTACACATGTGAACTTATTTTTGGAAATAATGGAGGCACTTCTCACCACAAATGGTCAAGGTCACTGCTGGATCTTGTGTAACATGTTGAGGGGCCTGGAAGTAAAAGGGTCACAAGGAACTAAAAGGCTGTACCTCCAAGGAGGAATGGACAGGACAGGTGACCAACAGAGTATTCCATTTGATATACATCATATCCAGCGTAAAGCTGAGGGATGACAGAAGTCAAGCCCTCTTCGTCCTCTTCTTCAAAGACTGGTGTCTGAGGTGGACTTTGTCCTTTTTCTGGCTTTAATCCCAATCCTGAGTTCCTGAATCCAGCTCCTGTACCTGGTCCTCCTCTCTCGCTGAGCCTGGGGTTCCCTAGTGCTGCCTGCTCTGCAGCATCAGTGGGGCTTGCTGTTAGGGGGAATCACAGAATCAGAGAATGTTAGGGGTTGGAAGAGACCTCAAAAGATCATCTAGACCAGCCTCCCTACCAGAGCAGGATCACCTACAGTAGATCGCACAGGAACGCATCCGGGAGGTCTTGAATGTCTCCAGAGAAGGAGACTCCACAACCTCACTGGACAGCCTGTTTCAGTGCTCTGTCACCCTCACAGTCAAAAAGTTTTTCCTAATATTTCTGCGGAACCTTCTGTGTTCCAGCTTGTACCCTTTGCCCCTTGTCCTGTCATTGGACATCACTGAAAAGAGCCTGGATCCATCCTCCTGACACTCCCCCTTGACATATTTATAAACATTTATGAGGTCACCCCTCAGCCTCATCTTCTCCAAGCTAAAGAGACCCAGCTCCTTCAGCCTTTCCTCATAAGGGAGATGTTCCACTCCCTTCATCATCTCTGTGACTCTGCGCTGGACTCTCTCAAGCAGTTCCCTGTCTCTCTTGAACTGAGGGGCCCAGAACTGGACACAATATTCCAGATATGGCCTCACCAGGGCAGAGTAGAGGGGCAGGAGAACCTCTCGCGATCTACTAGCTACTCGCCTTCTAATACACCCCAGGATACCATTGGCCTTCTTGGCCATGAGGGCACATTGCTGGCTCATGGTCATCCTGCTGTCCACTAGAACCCCCAGGTCCCTTTCTCCTACACTTCTCTCCAGCAGGTCGGTCTCCATCCTATGCTGGCACATGGGATTATTCTTTCCTGAGTGTAAAACTGTACACTTGTCCTTGTTAAACTTCATAACGTTTCTCCCCGCCAAGCCCTCTAGCCTGTCTAGGTCTCGTTGAATGGCTGCACAACCTTCTGTTGTGTCAACTACTCCTCCCAGTTTTGTGTCATCAGTAAACTTGCTGACCACGCTCTCTAATCCCACATCCAGGTCATTGATGAATATATTGAATAGCACTAGCCCCAGCACTGACCCCTGAGGGACCCCACTAGACATAGGCTAGTCTCTGCCCCATTGACCACAACTCTCTGACTTCTTCCCTTCAACCAGTTAGTGACCCACCTCACTACTTGGTCATCCAGACCACACTTCCTCCATTTACCTATGAGGATGCTGTGGGTGACGGTGTCAAATGCCTTGCTGAAACCCAGATAGGCCACATCCACTGCATGGCCACCATCCATCCACCTGGTTACGTCTTCATAAAAGGCTATCAGGTTGGTCAAACATGACTTTCCCATAGCAAGTTGTGTTCAATATCAGTTTTGTATATATTTGTATAAATTGTATTTTCTTTATTTACTTATCAGTACTATTATTGTTTATTAAGGTTATTTTAGTTTTCTTTTCTCATCTGTAAGTCTCTCTGTATTATTATACTTTCTGGTTTAGGGGGTGAGAGGGTGTTAGAGAGCATCTGTCAGTATTTAGTGGCCAGCCCAGCCTTAACCATCCACACTAATGTGTACAAATAACTAGAAAAGTGTCTTTTTTTCTATAGAAACTTTCCAATTTGTACACCTACAAATTCATTCCCACTTGTCCAAAAGTTTGGCCAGTTCCATTACAGAAAACTCCAAAACAGTTTATTTGAACATTTTTCCCATTAGACTTTTCTCAGGTTATGATTCTACAGTCTTAAAGTTCCTATATACATAACACCATAGGCATTTGTAATGGAAAAAAGTGACTACAACTCTTTTAGGAAATATTTCATAGACAAGAGTAAGTATTGTGTTTCCTGAGGGCCAAATTTTTCCCAAAACAGTGCGTATATAAATATTTTGAGACCTAAGATCTGTACATAGGTATTAGGTTCTATACAAGAAAATCTCCTCATGTATACCTCTAAAACTGAACATGTACAATGAGAAATAAATTGCTGAACAAATATGGACAGATTCTCTGGACAGTCACAAACAATCAGAAGCTACTCTGAACTCCAAGGTTTGAGGATTTATTGGATTCAGAAGATTCTGTTTCTGTTACAGGACAAAAAAAAATTCTTAACAAAACAAAATGCATGTATCTTATGTACACAGGCAAGAGAGGAAACAGAACCATTAGAAAAATGCAGATCAAAAAAGCAGATGAGTTCAGTCAATCTCTCTCTCTTCTAGCATGGTTCTTTCCGTTTGTATTTTTTTTTTAATTATGTGATATCTATCTCTTGCTTGGCCTTTTTATTAATCTGCCTCATCAAAGGTTAAATGCCAAAGAGGATGGCAAAAGCTTGCCCATTTTGCTTTTCACAAGAGTGATCCAGTTGAAGACAGCCTTTGGGAAGAGCAGAAAATAAGCAATAATAAACAAGCCTTCAAATTGCAATCTTTATTTCTAAACCTAGAGCTACAGAAGACCAAGCATTAAATTTGTTGTATTTGTGGGAATGTCACAAAAATCATGTCCTTGTCTACACTAAGAACAATTTGAAAAAACTCCCATTGCTCTTAATGTCAGTTCAGCTGAATTTACTTGGACCTTAAAGACATCAGAGGAACAAAATTCAGAGGAGCCAAGATGAGACAACAAGTCATCTTTTCACAGGGCTTCAGGATCATCAGAAAAGCTGAGTTCCTTAATATAAACAATAGATGGAGAAATAACAGCAAACTACATTTTTTTCCAAGGTTTTAAATAATGTTTAACAAAATTTTCTTAAGCTTTCATTCTTTTATGTTTAGATTTTCTCCACGTCTCTGAAAAATAAAATAAAAAATATGTATCTGATGTTTTGAATTCCTTCCATCCAATAAATAAATATCTCAGTTGTATAAAGATAAATATTACCAACTGTTCAAAAAGTTGGGTTTTTTAAGATAAAATATGAGCATGCAATCTAAGAGAAAACTAAATTTTGCTTGAGATTAATTTTTCAAAAATCTGTGCCGACTTTTTGTGCCTTAGTTATGACTACCAAGTTGGACACCTGGGAATTGCTTCCTTTTTCATGTAGTAGGTATTAAAAAATAGGTCAACTGGAATATCTGTTTATGATGTGCTCCAAAGCAGCATGAGAGATGACAGCAACACAGAACATCTATTTCACTGAACTGCTACGTATCAAAATTTATCCTCTTTCTGAATAATAATGAATATTTTAAAACCTAATTTTATACAGAGTTTTAAAACTTTGAATGTATGTGGAACTTGGAAAAATACAGATTAGAAGTTCGAGTGGTTAGGGTGTTCCTCCACAAAAACAAGGATCTTAGCATGTCTGTTTGATAATAATGGTGGCTCAGAACTCTGAGTGAGATCTGAGAAACCTGTTCTCGTTGAAGATCTCTGCTCATTGCAGGGGGATTGGACTAGGTTACCTTTAAAGATCCCTTCCACTCCAATGCATTCAATCATTCTGATTCTGTCATGATTCTATGATTCTATAAAACAGCTGGAGTCAGTATCGTCAGCAGTTCACCTTATTCTTCTACAGCCATAGAAATCAAATTTACCTTCTTAATTAGATTTGAGATTTCCTTTCCCTTTCTTGATGATACAGACTAATTTAGATTTCACAGTGTCTTTTTTATGTGCAGATTTATTTTGTCCAGTCTGATGTCGAAGCATCTGGTCAGTCTTTCGAGGAAGCTCAGAGCAGTCTACAGAGGGTACAATGATGGTTACTCTTCCAGTCCTGAGGCTTATACGGCTGCTGATGGATGAAAACACAGTATTTTAACTCTGAAGTGGGACTGTGCTAGACCCTTGTCTCTGACTATCTGACCAAGGTGACAATAAGTGTTATTTATTCATTATGTGCCCTTTCTGTGTGTAGTAGTGGAGATGAACCCTAAAATTACAGTGATTCTGTTGGTTTCATTTAGAGAATCTGGCACACTGAGCAAGAAGAATAATGATCGTATTTCATTGGGCTAGAAAATATAAAGAACTTGAGTACTTAATTAGAGATTTGGGCAGGAAATAAATCTATTGGAAGCTAATCAGAAGTTTCATGTTTCGTGGCTTGACCCTGGCCGGCAGCCAGGTACCC